>NC_056454.1:25491390-25648890 GCF_018296145.1 Oncorhynchus tshawytscha | reverse complement strand
CCCACCCACACACACATGAACAAACACGCAGGCCTGAGGCTGTCAGGCCCGGAGGGTGAGTGTTTGTAGTTGAACATACAGAGCGGCTCTTATCCCTTGGGCATGGTTGCCTTGAGCGTGCTTAGATGGTCTATGTGTCAGCGGGGGACGGGTGGGCTGGCAGGCTGAGATTTGAGTGACAGGCAGAGAGACGGGACTTCAACAGGATATGACCCGCTGGAGCCCAAAATACCCTGGGGCTGCTGTCGCTGCATCTTCTAAAACCTGACTAACCAAACACCTCTTTCTCTTTCTCTTTCTCTTTCTCTCTTTCTCTTCTAAACCTGAGCTGCATTTCATTTCAAACAGTTGCACCCCCAGCTTTGATCTATTCCCTCCCTCATTGACTCCCCTTCACTGGTCTGATAATTTTGCAGGTGAAAGCAACATGGTGGAACGGACTGGAGGTTTTTTATACAGAGGAAGATGGGGCACTAACAGGATACAACCCACTGGGGATCCTAATCCTCAGAGCTCATGCTGGCTCTCCTATAATTTGACCACCCAAATACTAAGAGGAGAGAACATGGACTCTTTGCCAGAGTCAGTGGAGGGGAGGGAGATACTCACTGGGCAAAGACATCAATTCAACATCTATTCCACATTGGTTCAACTTAATTTCATTAAAATGATGTGGAAACAACGTTGATTCAACCAGTGTGTGCCCAGTGGGTAGTATGTCTGAGTGGAACAGAAAGGTAGAGAAAGCATTGATACAGTAGGTAGGACATTTGTTTGAAAAAGGAGGTTGCATAAACTCTACATAGATATGTAAGTATGTTATAGTCCCATTAATATTTGAGTTGTGCTGACCTAGATCTGATCTGGCCCACAGTGAGTTTGTGTCAGAGACATACATGATAACATACTCTGTGACATTCAAATAGTGTTTTACTGTACACTATCAGCACTTCTCTCCAATTAACATTCCTTATCCCTTTTAATTAATCATTATGAGAAACATTCTTCTCTTCACAATTACTTTCTCATCACTAACCGACCCCGTTGGAAATGTAATTTTGTAATTCATTGCGTGCATTAGGCCATGGTCTGTAAGTGAACGGTGTCCCATGGAGATAAAGTAGAAGTTGCTTTCCAGACCAGAAGAAGTACCTTTAAGGTAGTCAATAAGGACTGGAATTATTTCTCTTTTTCATTTACCTTCCTTCCTTCCTTCCTTCCTCACACACACACACACACACACACACACACACACACACACACACACACACACACACACACACACACACACACACACACACACACACACACACACACACACACACACACACACACACACACACACACACACACACACACACACACTCCCTCCCACCACTATCACTATGGTACACCCAGAAGCCAGTTAGATCTAGAAATCAATAGAAACACAGTGAAACAGGGTGATTGTATTGAGCTGCATGTTCAACAGTGCTGATTAATCTGTTAAACTGGACCAGGGCTCCTGTCCTCACTCACTTTCTCGCTCGATGGGCTTCTATAAAGAATTTACCTGACCTCCTCCAGGCTTGGCAGGGGGAAGAGTAGTGTTCTGGTGACATGACATAATAACCATGTATCTAACCACCTGTGGCTGAAGAACACAACACAAATACTGTGTTGGATTGTGAACAGTGGGATTTTATTGCTTCGATCAGGTTTTGAATCTAACATGTTATTTTATCTCCACCTCTGTTTGTCAACCCCTCTCTCTCATGCTCCCCCCTCTTTCTTTTATACCCCCTCTCTATCTCTCTCTTTTTTCCTCCTCTCCTCCATCTCCTCCTCCCTCCAGAGGTGGACTCGCTGCGTATCCTGCTTTACTCGGTAATCTTCCTCCTCAGTGTGTTTGGCAACCTGCTAATCATTGTGGTCCTGACGGTCAACAAGCGCATGAGGACGGTCACCAACTCCTTCCTGCTGTCCCTGGCGGTCAGCGACCTGATGATGGCCATCTTCTGCATGCCCTTCACCCTCATACCCAACCTCCTGGAGGACTTCATCTTCGGGCCCACCATGTGCAAGATAGTGGCTTACCTCATGGGTAAGAATGGGGGACTGGAAATGTTGAGGGCGCGTGTGGGAGATATCGAGGCTGGAGAAAATATTGGGTTATTGAGAGAGAGCGAGAGAGCGAGAGAGAGCGAGAGAGAGCGAGAGAGAGAGAGAGAGAGAGAGAGAGAGAGAGAGAGAGAGAGAGAGAGTGTGTGTATATATCTGTCTAACTTTCTGATCCACTCTATCTAGCCAAATCAAATCTCCCAATCATGTTTTACTAACACATCCATACAACCTTAAAAACACATCTTCATTTAGAAGTCCACTGTGCATACTGATCTCTGATTCACAAGCTGCAGTTAGGGTCACATTTAATCGGATCCCTGATGGTTTGAAAAGTTTGAACTTTAAGACTTAAACAATTGCTGAAAAAATTACTTGTGTCATCCAAAAAGTAGATGTCCGAACCGACTTGCGAGAGCTATAGTTTATTAACAAGAAATTTGTGGAGTGATTGAAATATGAGTTTAAATGGCTCCAACCGAAGTGTATGTAAACTTCCGACTTGAACTGTACATACATACACTTACATACAGCTGAAGTCAGAAGTTTACATACACTTAGGTTGGAGTTATTAAAACTCATTTTTCCACCACTCCACAAATTTCTTGGTAATGAACTTTAGTTTTGGCAAGTCAGTTAGGACTTGACACACAGTAATGATTCCAACAATTGTTTACAGACAGATTATTTCACTTATAATTCACTGTATCACAATTCCAGTGGGTCAGAAGTTTACATACACTAAGTTGACTGTGCCTTGAAACAGCTTGGAAAATTCCAGAAAATGATGACATGGCTTTAGAAGCTTCTGATAGGCTAATTGACATAATTTAAGACAATTGGAGGTGTACCTGTGGATGTATTTCAAGGCCTACCTTCAAACTCAGTGCTTCTTTGCTTGACATCATGGGAAAGTCAAAAGAAGTCAGGGAAGATCTCAGAAAAATAATTGTAGACCTCCTCTGGTTCATCCTTGGGAGCAATTTCCAAACGCTTGAAGGTACCACATTCATCTGTACAAACAATAGTATGCAAGTATAAACACCATGGGACCACGCAGCCGTCATACCGCTCAGGAAGGAGACGCATTCTGTCTCCTAGAGATGAACGTACTTTGGTGCGAAAAGTGCAAATGTCACGTTCGTCGTATGAAGGAGACCAATGTGCAGCGTCGTATGTGTACATTCTCTTTATTAAAAGAATGATCACCGAACAAACTAACAAAATAGCAAACGAAACGTGAAACTATACAATAGAGTGCTGACAGGCAACTACACATAGTCAAGATCCCACACCAGAAAGTGGGAAAAAGGCCTGCCTGAAATATGATCCCCAATCAGAGACAACGATAAACAGCTGTCTCTGATTGGGAACCATATCAGGCCAACATAGACATACAAAACCCCTAGACATACAAAAACCTAGAGTACCCACCCTAGTCACACCCTGACCTAACCAAAATATATAGAAAACAGAGATATCTAAGGTCAGGGCATGACAGTACCCCCCCCCAAATGTGCGGAATCCCGGCCACAAACCTGAACCTATAGGGGAGGGTTCAGGTGGGCATCTACCCTCGGTGGCGGCTCCGGTACTGGACGTAGTCCCCGCTCCCTACACTGATCCCTCCGCTTCTGTGGAACCAGACCGTGGATCATCGCCGGAGGCTCAGAACTGGGAACCACCACTGGAGGATCTGGACTGCAGCTCTTCGCTGAAGACTCTGGACTGCAGCTCGTCGATGGAGGTCCCAGACTGGGGACCATCGATGGAGACCCAAGACTGGAGACCGACGCTGGAGGTCCCGAACTAGGGACCGTCGCTGGAGGCTCCGGACTGGGGACCGTCGCTGGAGGTTCCGGACTGTGGACCATCGCAGGAGGTTCCAGACTGTGGACCGACGTTGGAGGTTCCGGACGGGGGACCGTTGTTGAAGGTTCCGGATTGTGGACCGTCGTTGGAATCTCTGGACTGGAATCTGTCGCCGGAAGCTCTGGACTGGGAACTGTTGCCGGAAGCTCTGGACTGGGAACTGTCGCCAGAAGCTCTGGACTGTGGAGGCGCACTGGAGGTCTGATGCTTGGGACCGGTACAGGTGGCACCGGGCTGATGACACGCATCTCAGGGCGAGTCCGGGGAAGAGGCACAGGACGTACTGGACTGTGGAGGCGCACTGGAGATCTGATGCGTGGGACCGGTATAGGTGTCACTGGGCTGATGACACGCACCTCAGGGCGAGTGCGGAGAGGAGGCACAGGACGTACTGGACTGTGGAGGCACAAGGGAGACCTGATGCGTGGGACCAGTACAGGTGGCACCGGGCTGATGACATGCACCTCAGCACGCCCGCTCTGCAGCGCTCTCAAAGCTAGCACCTCTCCCCGGAATCTTGTGTCGAGCTCCTCATCCGACTCCCTGACTTGCTCTGGTTCGCTCCTCGGCTCCGCCGACTGCTCTCCCCCCTAAATTTTCTTGGGGTTGCCTCTCATGCTTGCTCCGTTGAGCTATCTCCTCGTATCGTCGCTGTTCTGCTTTTGCTGCCTCTTATCTCCTCCTTAGGTCGGCGATACTCCCCGGCCTGTGTCCAGGGTCCTTTTCCCTCCAGAATCTCCTCCTAGGTCCATTCCTCCTGAACACGCTGCTTGGTCCATTTTTGGTGGGATCTTCTGTCACGTTCGTCGTATGAAGGAGACCAAGGCGCAGTGTTGTATGCGTACATTCTCTTTATTAAAAGAATGAACACCAAACAAACTGACAAAATAAGAAACTAAACGTGAAGCTATACAATAGAGTGCTGACAAGCAACTACACATAGTCAAGATCCCACACCAGAAGGTGGGAAAAAGGCCTGCCTGAAATATGATCCCCAACCAGAGACAATGATAAACAGCTGTCTCTGATTGAAAACCATATCAGGCCAACATAGACATACATAATCCCTAGACATTCAAAACCCATAGACATACAAAAAAACCTAGACATACAAAAACCTAGAGTACCCACCCTAGTCACACCCTGACCTAACCAAAATATATAGAAAACAGAGATATTGAAGGTCAGGGCATGACAGCAAATCAATCACAGAACAACAGTAAAGGACCTTGTGAAGATGCTGGAGGAAACAAGTACAAACTATATATATCCAAAGTAAAACGAGTCCTATATCGATAGAACCTGAAAGGCCGTTCAGCAAGGAAGAAGCCACTGCTCCAAAACCGCCATAAAAAAGCCAGACTACAGTTTGCAACTGCACATGGGGACAAAGATCATACTTTTGGAGAAATGTCCTCTGGTCTGATGAAACAAAAATAGAACTGTTTGACCATAATGACCATCGCTATGTTTGGAGGAAAAAGGGGGAGGCTTGCAAGCTGAAGAACACCATCCCAACCGTGAAGCACGGGGGTGGCAGCATCATGTTGTGGGGTTACTTTGCTGTAGGAGACACTGGTGCACTTCACAAAATAGATAGCATCATGAGGGAAGTAAAATTATGTGGACATTGTTAAGCAACGTCTCAAGACATCAGTCAGGAAGTGAAAGCTTGGTTGCAAATGGGTCTTCCAATTGGACAATTACCCCAAGCATACTTCCAAAGTCGTGGTAAAATGGCTTAATGACAACAAAGTCAAGGTATTGGAGCGGTCATCACAAAGCCCTGACCTCAATCCTATAGATAATTTGTGGGCAGAACTGAAAAAGTTTGTGCGAGCAAGGAGGCATACAAACCTGACTCATTTACACCAGCTCTGTCAGGAAGAATGAGCCCGAAATTCACCCAATTTATTGTGGGAAGCTTGTGGAAGGCTTCCCGATACGGTTGACCCAAGTTAATCAATTTAAAGGCAATTCTACCAAATACTAATTGAGTGTATGTGAACTTCTGACCCACTGGGAATGTGATGAAAGAAATAAAAGCTGAAATAAATCCCTCTCTACTATTATTCTGACGTTTCACATTCTTAAAATAAAGTGGTCATCCTAACTGACCTAAAACAGGGAATTTTTACTAGGATTAAATGTCAGGAATTGTGAAAAACTGAGTTTAAAAGTATTTGGCTAAGGTGTATGTAAACATCCGACTTCAACTGTATATAATCTAAACTCTTAAATTTAGTTTGTTATCTAGTTTATTTTTCTTTATTTTCCAACAGGTGTTTCCGTGAGTATCTCCACCTTCAGCCTGGTTGCCATAGCAATTGAGCGCTACAGCGCCATCTGCAACCCGCTAAAGTCACGGGCGTGGCAGACCCGTTCCCATGCCTACCGGGTGATTACTGCCACCTGGCTGCTGTCCTTCATGATCATGAGTCCCTACCCGGTGTTCAGCCACCTGGTCCATGTCCCCCTGAAGGACAACATCACCATTGCACGCATGTGTCGCCATATCTGGCCCCACAGGGAGGTGGAGCAGACCTGGTGAGTGTGTGTGTCTGTGTATGTGTGTGTGTTTGGGTGGGGAGTGTGGGTGTGTGTGGATGGGTACATACTCATACTCATCTTACTTTTTGCTTACTACTGTTTTCCTAATACTTCATTTTATGGGGTTTGGGTGGAACTGTATTTACAAAGAAAGGAGAATCTTCCTACACTTATGAATTGATGATACAGAAATATTGTGTTTGTATTCACAGTAGAATATAAAATGATCACTAAAATGCTCTCAACAGCAAAATAATTTTAACTTGTTCTCCAGCTGACCATTTCCCACCAGAGAAGCCATTAATTTGTCATTGTAGTATAAGTGCATCCCAGGTCACCAGGTGCATTGTGGATGACTGTAGGGCTCCTCTGGGGGAGGTATTAGACACAGCCTGTGTACAGTACAAGACGTACTGCTGCTCTCTCATTATTATTTTATATTGGTAGCCTCCTGCCATAACCCATTATTGGTGGAGCGGAGTCCTGTGAGAAAAAGACACTTGAGGCTTTCCAGTCTACAGAAAAGAACAACTATAGTCCAGTGGATGCTCCTCTTCAGTGAATTTCATAAAAATAAAAATAGTGAAACATTTAAAAAGTTATGCTTTTTACATAAAATTATTCAAAAAAATATACGTCACCAAATAATTTATTAAATCACACTGTTTTGCAATGAAGGTCTACGTTAGCACTATGGTGTAACCAGAGGACAGCTAGCTTCCGTCCTCCTCTGGGTACATTGACTTCAATACAAAATCTAAGAGGCTCATGGTTCTCACCCCATTCCATAGACTTACAAAGTAATTCTGCCAATTTCCGGAGGTCATCCTCCAACCTATCAGACCTCTTGCAGCATGAACTGACATTGTCCACCCAATCAAAGGATCATATAATGAATCTAGTAATGAAAGCATACGCTACAGCTAGCTAGCACTGCAGTGCATAAACTGTGGTAAGTAGTAGACTCAAAGGGAGAGAAAGACAATAGTTGAACAGTTTTGAACAAATTAATGTATTCAAAAATGAATGAGGAGCGAGAGAGAGAGAACTAATCTTAACTAACTCACTTTTGTACATTGCGCTGGTCTGTATAATTGACCTTATTTTAAAGCCCAAAAAACGTAATTCTTCCAGATCAACTGTAATATCAAGACCATTGTAAAGCACAATATCTCCCCTTTCCAACAAAATCATTGACGAAACCTTCATGATGCGCATCTCTGCATGATTCAAGAAGGCAATGAGCTCCGTCGGGTCTTTTTAAAAACGGTGGGTGGGGAAGCGAACTCTATTGCGTGATAGTGAAAGGGAGACCCAATCTGTCCAATTTATCACATTATCACCTCTAAAATGTAAATAAAACACTATAAAGAGTTTATATAATGTGACATTACATACCTATTTGAAGGTTTGTGTCGAATATGAGTCTGTTTTTAGGGCGGTGCTAAAGTTATCTTCAGAAGTAAATAGCGTCTGTCGCTTCTTTTTGAGAGTCATGATGGCTTGCAGTGATGATGCAAAAAATTACTAGGTATCCTCCTTACCCTGTCCCTTTCTTATTTTTAAACAGTGAGAGAAGCACTACACCTGGTGGAGAGAGGCTGTAAGACACAGAATTAGTTGCTTTATGCGTGCTGTACGTTACGCCATGACACGTCACAATTTAATGTACAGCGTTGGAGGGGTCAGTTTTTTAAACTTTTCTCCAATACTATTGAGCCATTACCATGTCAATCAATGCTTGAATAGAAACGTAGTTCACACCCCAGATTTTGATGTTAACACAGTCGCTACAGTCCCATTAGTTGTCATTGCAGCCTTTGTACGGAATGGGGTTAGTCACCTTTTTTGTCCTTTTTTTCACTTTCACTTACTTAGCTAGCAAATGCAGCTAGCCAGTTTTGCCAACTCAAACACCCAGCTCATCCAGATGGATGCTATGCTAGCAAGCTGGCTATGACTATTCAACACTGGAACTCTTCCAGGTAAGCTTTTGGTTTGACTAAATTATTGCCCGCCGTGTAACTGCTAAACTACTTACTGTCTGTACACTGTACTGCATGATTGTAGCGGGTTTACTAATGCATTAGTTCTATTAGCTATGTTATTTTAGCCAATGTGGTGACAACAATGTAGGCTGTCTGTAGCGGTTATGATATGAAGTTTTGATTTTGGAAAGTTTTTTTTTGCCTGGTCACAGACAGCTGATGTGTTGTGCATTGAAGTCCACAGGCAAAGGGAAAGGTGAGAGGAGGAGACCACATAGATGTGAGAAGGAATACAGCAGGCTGTTTCTGTGGCTATGAAAGTGAACTATTTGCGTTTGATCAGGGGTGTATTCATTCCGTAGATTCTGTTGAAAAACGTTTCTTAAATGGAAGCAAACGTAACGAAACGGGGATAAACATACCTGAATTTTTTCAATAGAAATTCTCATTTGCAACTGTTGGACTAATGATTACACCCTAGATAAGCTAGATGCAGGCAAGAGTGTGCAAGGCAGTATAGAATGTGTCACTGTCTGTCCATCTGTCAATGTCTGTCACCTCAAATCTTTCTCTCGACCTGTGTGCAACTATTCTGTAAACGTTCATTCCTAGGCTAGGTTCTAGTAACCTCATGATGGGTATATGGGAAAGTTGAGTATCAATAATGTTACATTGAACTAGGTGAATGGAATATGAATAACAGTCATCCAATATGCTGTAATAGAAATAAGGCCATGCTCATTAGAAAAAATGAACATCCTCACTCATCTTAAATGGCACTGACTGCCATTGTTATAGTCAGTAAGAGAGCCTTAAGAGAGAAACACACCTCAACAGTTTTGTTTTGTTTGGGTCTTTCCCTCCAAAGCAGGCTCAGGGGTAGCCTAGTGTCTCACGGTTTATGCATCGCCCTCCAGTATCTCCACCAGTACTAACTCCGCTCTCGGCCTCGCTAACCTCTCAACCCCTTACTCTCTTTCACATCTTACGATCTCTCTAACCCTCTAATTCTTCTTCTCCCTCTTCTTCATAGACCCTCTTTCTATTGCCTCCTCATCCCTTCTCCATCTGTTTGTCTGTCCGTCTGTCTCTCTCAACCCTTCATTCCTCATCTCCTCATCCTTCATCCCTCATCCCCGCTCTCTGAGGAACTCTGACCTAAATCAACCATACATGTAAATGTTAACTTGTTAAGTGTGTTCTGTCTTCCACTGTGTGTTAACATCCAGTGCTGTCATTCACAGGGCTCTCTGGGGTTCCTCTCCAACCTCTCGGTTGTCAGACATCCATTTGAAACCACTATAGAGATGAATCAAATGCACAAAACGTTCTCTTTACCTTTTCTTCCACTCAGGGTTTAATTGTGAGTTACAAAGTCTAGAACACTACGAACCAAAAATAAGAACAATTATTGCAATGGAAAATGCATGCAAATCAAATGATTCTAAACTGCTACCGGCTCTCTTATGATTGAGGCATATAATTATAATGGCCGTGGTAACTCTTCAAAGGAAAACCCAACATTTTTTCAATGAGCTATTAAGGCTATCATTCATGTGACTTTCCCCAGAGCGGTAGTTCAATTCTAACAATTCCCATTCTCAATTCACCAGATCAATGTTTCTAGGAAGATGTAGCCTTGGTTTTGGCACTATTACGTGTATTCTGAAATTGTATTTAGTCACTAGTATTGATTGTACCCGTTTAAGGCTTTTAGTGTGAAGCACTTAATTATTCCCAGAAGCCACCTGCTTGTGTCAGAGTCAAGGAGAAGGAGCTATTATGTCGATGTGATTCTTGGCTGTTCTTGTGAAGGAGAACTAATACAAGACAAAATACTTTATCTGTTGTAACCTGTTAGTTATTTTATTCTAAGTCCCACGTGTCCTCTGGAGAAGAGATGATAATATATAGAATATTCACAATCAAGACATTACGCTTACAAATGTATTTAGAGTTCCTCTTTCCAGATATTTTGTCCTTCATGATGACAACTGGTTGGAATGGATAGTATAAGAAACAACATTGTGGTGTCTTCTATAGTGTTAGAGTAGTAACCAATATTCCTTGTAATTTTTTTTCAGCACTGAGCAAATTTCAGATCTACTGAGCATAAACTCGAACATTGTGAACATTCTGTGCAACTTCTGGCATGCGTTTATTGTGAACACTGAGGCTGTACCTGCTTTAAGTTACCAATAACAATGGCGAAGTAGGCTACTGTGGCTATTTGATAATAATGTAGGCCTATCAGAGTGGCCTACTATCAAAAACAATGGTGAAAATGCATCCCACAACATTTATGGAAACAGCTGTTCTATAATTCAGCCTACAGCAGCAGCCAATGTGTGGTTGGCCTACATTCTATGAAACTTTAGGAAAAGATATGTAGGGCTTGACAATAACCTGTTTAGTCATGATGAAAATGTGTTGTTTGATGCAAGAAACCCCTTTACAAAATAAAGCTCATTATTATTCCCATACATTTATTACAGAGAATCAGACAAATTATGCTACCCTCTGTCTATTGGCTACTTAGTTTATTCAAGCCTGCCTCAAAATATAGCCCTGCCCCTTTGAGATAGAAAAAAATGCTCTTTACCTGACTTTTCAAACATGGCTAGAAATGCACACGTTTTGTGCTCTTGTAGGAAGCAACTACTCCCCATTGCTGACTAGAAATTAGCTATAACTCGGCTAATAACTCCCTTACTAGCAAAGAATATGAACAAATGCGCACACATGGCTACATGCAGCTCTCGCTTTGATCTCACAACAAGTGCATCTACTCACGACCACTCATGCTGTAAACACAGTCCAGTTCAAAGTGAATGGCACAGACCATATATAGCAATGGTCCATTTGCATATAGGGGTACTGCAGCTTTGATTGGTTATACTGCACCGGTCTGTAGAGTACGGGCTGAGTTGTGCCTGTCAATGCAATAGAATACTACTCTGGTGCATTCTCCCTACAATAAAATCTCTTGCATAGATAGATTTGCATACTAAGTCTTGCAAAGTTCGTTTTGTTTTGGTATGTTGCATTGAAAGTGGCTAATATTGGCAATTCCCACCGTAGAGGGAAACATTGATAGTCTTAACTAAAGGGGAAAACTAGAAAGATGAGGAGTTCAATCTTGTGCTTCTCAGCACGGGCTGATGTTTCTTCTGCATGGCAGTCCAAGGGGAGCTGCAAGCCCGCACACTCGCACAGCTTAGAGGAAACATTGGTAGTAACCATTATGTCATGTCTCCACCGGTTGTATCCCATCACAGATATTCAAGAACTTCCTCTACCTAACCTCTTTCTGGAAGTCTCCCGTGAGCAAGCCCTCTTCTTTTATGCATCTATCATGGGCTCCCGAGTGGCACAGTGGTCTAAGGCATTGCATCTTACTGCTAGAGGCATCACTACAGACCCTGGTTAGATTCCAAGCTGTATCACAACCTGGCTGTGATTGGGTGTCCCATGGGGCAGTGCACAATTGGCCCAGCATTGTCCAGGTTAGGGTTTGGTCGGGTAGGCCGTCATTGTAAATAATAATTTGTTCTTTACTGACTTGCCTAGTTAAATAAAGGTTAAATAAAAAATAAAATATCAGTACTCCTTGTGGAAGCTGTCCTCAGGCACAGATCTAGGATCAGCTTATCCTCCAAAAATCCTAACCTTAATCATTAGAGGGGTAAGGTACAACTGACTTGTTAATCCCAGTTCCTGTGTGTGTCCCAGGAATATGATGTTGCTGCTTACGCTCTTTGTTGTTCCGGGTGTGGTGATGATCGTAGCCTATGGACTTATCTCCAGAGAGCTGTACCGGGGAATCCAGTTTGAGCTGGGTCAGAAGACATCATCCCCCAGTGAGTCTTTCATTACTGCTATTTAATTATTCACACATGTATTCACGTCTTTCAGCAGCTGGGTAAGTGAGAAGACATTAGAATGCGGAATTGGCATGAACAACAAATGTTGAATTTTAGTACTGAACATATTGTGTATCTTCTAGTTTCTGCCCATTAGTGCTTGTTTTAATTATGATCCAGATTATCTTGGATTTGAGTGCACCCACCTCTCTCTCTCTCTCTCTCTCTCTCTCTCTCTCTCTCTCTCTCTCTCTCTCTCTCTCTCTCTCTCTCTCTCTCTCTCTCTCTCTCTCTCTCTCTCTCTCTCTCTCTCTCTCTCTCTCTCTCTCTCTCTCTCTCTCTCTCTCTCTCTCTCTCTCTCTCTCTCTCTCTCTCTCTCTCTCTCTCTGATTTATCAGCATGATAATCCTAATTATGGTCACACAGAATAAACATTTTATTAGCAGTACAATCATGGTAATGTGTTGCAGGTGTGAGCAAAATATTCTTTAGTCAGTATGAAAGGGCTCAATTCAGATTTACAAAATCGAATCCTTTTTTACACGTTTTGATTTAAGCACTTCTTAGAAGTTGGTATTCAGACTTACTATATGCAGGTGCGTAACAGGCTTTGCAGGTGGGGCTCCATGGCACGCACTGAATTCATTGAATTCAACTGCTGTAAACTCTCCCACTTTCTGTCCAACTGATTTTCTCAAGGACTTTTCATTCAATAGGGTTTTCAGTACATTTACTGTATCTAAAGCCATTCCTTTAAATATGGTGTTCCATTAACTTGAATTCTCATGTTAGAATTTTCTAGAAAGACAAACTAGAATATATATTGAGAAAATGGGTTCAGAATAGGGATCAATGAAAGAAACCATCTAAACATGCACATGAGTCTCCTTTTCAGTACCAATTGGTAGATACTCTGATCTTGTATATTATTTAGGGTTAGGAAAGTATTTATGAATTTTAAAAAATGGTTTAGAGAGCCTTTACACACAAAATATGTTGATGAACATAATATATATCCTGAAAGTAGCTATATTCAATTGTTTCTTTCCATGAAATATTGTAAAGTGATTAAAGTGTACAATAGGGGTTGACCAGTATTCCTATATATCTACCTTAATAATCCTCACTAACCATAGAACTGTGATGACAACTGTTCAGTCATAGGGAACTATATACCAGGCTCCAGGGTTTAAACTGCTACATGTGGACTACGTTCCAAAAGGATTCAAAAAGGTTACATGTTCCAAATGATTGCACAACTTGTAATCCGTTGTTAGAAATCCTCAGGAACAACCACACAAATGTGAGGAAAGGTAAACGAACAATGTAATGGGATGATGCAAAATGTAAGGAAACTAACACTAAAGTGACAGTTATTAATGTATGTTGGTATAACTGATGGTGGCTACTGATAGTGGCTAATATTTAACATAATACAAAATGTAAAAAATACAGTGAAAGGTCTGGGAATATAATTATATAATATAATTCAAATATTCTAGAAATCATAAATCAACTGAGTAGGTTGGCATTATACTGGCATTTGCACATGGCTACGGAAGCCTATAGCTTGGGTTTCCACATTTCATATCTGCAAGTTATAAGGCCAGCATTTCATAAACTTCACTGTGGAAAAGGTGTTATGTTGATATGCTTCAGTCTGCTGCCATGTAGCTGGTTTCACATTTGTCTCCAGCGATCATAAGATAAAATAGATTAAAACAATTGCAATTTATATTTACAATCCCCTTATCCAAATGGCTTACTCATTTACCTAGCTCTTATCAATAGCTACTATCAATTTGTAAATTACAGTGCATGGAGAACGATGTTATTTTTATCGTAAAAAAAGTAGATGTTGTTCCACTTGGAACCAACAGGTTGCTTGACCTTATTCATCTTTTCACTGTGGGCAAAGGTGGTGGAATTATTAGGGAATTAAGTCAAGGTCAAAATATGGCGTATCTATAGACGCACCTCTGCCACACCTTAACTTCTTTGATATAGTGGGTGAATAGTATGCTATTCTCGTACCTGTTCAAGGTCAGAATACGCGTAGAGGGAAAGGTGCATAAAAAGAAAATGATGTTCCATTTAAGCATTTTTAACTCAGGTCGTAATCGGCCCCTAAGTGAAATAGCTGGGATGATCAAATGTGCAGAGTGTATTTGCTGCTGATGCTTCATTAGAGGATGAAACTGGCTGATGGCAGTATGCGTCGCCTTCACCATCTGTCGGTCCAATATGAGAGAGTGAGGGACAAGGGGAGTTGTGATATAGAGAAAGAGAGAATGCGAAGGCACATCAGCCCTCAGATGTAAGATGACGCAGGTTTTTTGGTGATTCATCGCCGTGTCAATTAAGGTGAGCGACTGTTTTTAAGAGGCATGATTCACAGAAACAATTTCCACTGGGATCTTTAATTGTGCCAATTATCAGACACGGAAGAGAAGAAACCTGGTACAGGTGGAAAGTACAGATAAGCAGGGGATGTATGTGTGTGTGTGTGTATGTGTGTGTGTGTGTGTGTGTGGCTCGTTTTGCCTCAATTCAGATGTATGGGGTGTTAAATGGATCATAGACTTTTGTGAACTTCTGAAATGATTAGTTACGGAATGTAATTTATCTGACCCCTCACCACAGTTTTGGACCTCTACTTAACCTCTTCTTTGCTCGCCCCTTCACAGGTCTAAAGAATGGCCTGACCGGCACTGTGTCTTGCGTTAGCGACGACGGTGATGGTTGCTACGTCCAGGTCTCCAAGCGTCCACACTCCATGGAGATGTCCACTCTGACATCATCTACTGCGAGCACATCCAAAGTGGAGCATGCCCGCAGCAACTCCTCAGAGGCCAAGCTCCTAGCCAAGAAGCGTGTGATCCGGATGCTGGTGGTGATCGTGGCTCTGTTCTTCCTGTGCTGGATGCCACTATACTGCGCCAACACCTGGAAGGCTTTCCACCCAGCCTCGGCCCGCCGTGCCCTCTCTGGTGCCCCCATCTCCTTCATCCACCTACTGTCCTACACCTCGGCCTGCGTTAACCCCATCATCTACTGCTTCATGAACACTCGCTTCCGCAAGTCCCTGCTTGCCACCTTTGCCTGCTGCTGTCGCCCTCCCTGCCGACGCCAAGGGCTGCGGGATGGAGAGGAGGACGCAATGGCTTTGGGGGTGTCCATGTCCAAGTTTAGTTACACCACAGTCAGCACTATGGGGCGTGCTGAGGGAGGGACCACTGACTGACTGGGGGACAGGGGAGACCAGAGAGATATGTGGTTATGTGATCGGTTTAGTCATTTCTATAGGGGAAACCATTAACCTGTGGTCATTATATATGGGGGAGATTAGGTTTGGGCGGTATCCAGATTTTTAAACCTTCCTACCATTCCTGTACCATACCGGGGTACAAGTTATTACCGGCATTGCACACAAAGGGGGCTATTTATTTTCAAAAGCAAAAAACACCAACAAAACATTCAAACAATTCTTATTTTTTTACTCACGAAACAAATTTGGGCAGGATCCAGGAGGGGATTGACTTATTTAACATATAGTTATAAGCAGTGGCGTAGCATTTATATATTTACGGTATTCGAAATCATACCGTCGGAATTTCAAAATTCCCCCGGTATACCGCCCAAGGCTAGGGGAGATGCACCCACAGTCTATAGGGAAGTCAACACAAGACCATGACTGTAATGCTAATGTCAAGACCAATTGGCTCAGAGATGTATTATCTAGTTAAACTAACCTACTGTATGTTGATGGGTAGATCAAACCTGTAGTCCTTTAAAAAAAGGGAAAATACTCATGGCCTATGGAGAATGAATACCCAACATACCCAAAGGAAAAGGACAGTTATACACTGTTCAATAGTTGAAAAACAAAAGAAAATAATGGAAATATAATAGCACTGTTTTTCATTAGCATTTGTCCCAAGTGATGGAAAACAATGTTTCATTTAATGGTATGTAGCCTATGTAGTTATTTCGTTATCATCTGGGACTCATTAAAACAGCTTGCATTCATTTTTACTGTTGAACCCCTGATATATGATGGGAACTAACTTCAGGGTGGAATTAAAGGGTTATGTGTTGGTAGGGGGTGTATTCCTGAATGATACGCTATGGGGTTGCAGTGCAGTAGCTTGAGGAACAGCTATTAGTAATACCATTTGCAAAGTTTCTACTTATTTTCACGTTGCTTTGGGTTTTTACAATGCCGATAATGTTCTTATTATTAGTGTTGTCAATGTCCTGATGATGAGAAACTCTGTTGTGGACTATAAGTGCGTGCCTGTAAATGCTGATCTTTCTTCGAGTATCATCTGTTTGCTGTGCTGTGGACTATGTATTTCATGACGGACATTGTAAATACGGTGTTGCTACATCATGGTCTTAGCCAGACTGGATTGGATGTGGATTGGAGGCCAGACTCAACTGCGACCAAACCAACCCAACCTTACCGAAGACAGCAGCGATAACGAAAGTAAGTAATGTGGGGTATTAGGGAGGTACTGTTACTGTATATTTAGGCTGTTAGTCTGGATCCAGCTCATTTGTAATCATGGTAGACTGCCTTTGTCTCTTTTAGAGGTGCATCCTTGCTTTTTCAAAAACAGCTCGGTCTCTGCAGAAAACTGACGACACAACAACTTGTGTTGCATATCATTGACCTGTTGTGTACATGTTGTCCATGTATCCACTGTACTGTTGGTGTGTGTGTTTATGTTGCTGCTAACAGGGTGAGTAAAGTTACTCAGCTGAGCAGGGGAAAGATTCTACAGACATTACTGATTGGCTTCAGCATAATCTAAACTGTCAAAAATGTCCTGTAATTCATACAGTAAAATACTGGCAGCACAGAAGCCTGTAGATTTACAGGACCTTTACTAAAATACCAATTTACAGCATATTACTGTAACACCTGACTACAGAAACATGCTGTATTTCTAGAATCTACAGTGTATATGTGACAATAAAACATATACATTGAGTGTACAAAACATTAATATGGAGTTGCACCCCCTTTTGCCCTAGGAACAGACTCAATTCGTCGGGGCATAGACTCTACAAGGTGTCAAAAGCGTTCCACAGGGATGCAAGCCAATGTTGACTCCAATGCTTCCCACAGTTGTGCCAAGTTGGCTGAATGTCCTTTGGGTGGTGGACCATTCTTGATACACATGGGAAACTGTTGAGAGTGAAAAAACGAGCCACATTGCCGTTCTTGACACACAAACCGGTGCACCTGACACTTAAAGGCACTTAAATCTTTTGTCGTACCCATTCACCCTCTGAATGGAACACCTACACAATCCATGTCTCAATTGGCTCGCCTTCATCTACACTGATTGAAGTAGATTTAACAAGTGACATCAAGAAGGGATCATAGCTTTCACCTGGTCAGTCTATGTCATGGAAAGAGCAGGTGTTCTTAATGTTTTGTACACTCGGTGTGTATGTTCTTCTTTCTCGTTTTTACGCAAGTTTTTAGACAACAAATATGGTAGGGTACTGTATTCTGTGAGATATAGCATTCTCACCAATGGGACACGCCTCAAAATACAGTATGTTAATGAGATTCTTTCTCCGCCTACGACAATTTGTTACAGTGTCGATTTAGCCCAAATCACCTGCTTATGCAGCTGTGTAAAAATGACATCATGTTGTAGATTATACTATTTGGAGGCTGACGTTTTCAAATTGACGTGTCCCTTTTTCAAATTCAAATCAGATGTTTTTGACTGAACATGACTGCTCTCTCTGAGTTACGAAACATACCCTTATTATGTCTTGTCATTAATCTGGCTACAGAATGCGACACATTATTCTTCATATTAGATGGTCTCTTTTGAGCGTTTCTCTTGGTCAGGTTGGCGTTTTCCTTCATGCATGTGGTTGCGTCTCATGTGGCATCTTATTCCCTACAATAATGCACTATGGCCAAAAGTAGTGCACTATTTAGGTGATAGGGTTCCATTTCAGACACACCCCTTAGTCTCTGCCTCATCCACTCTGCTTGTACTAATTGTGTTGTGTCCTCAGCCCGTGAGAGTGGAATGCTGTGAATTTCACAAAGAAATATGTATGGTGTGCTTTTGTAAGGTAATATTTGACGAGCGCAGGTCCATAATGTATTTGAGCAGTACAGACAAGGGCCTGTTCTGTGTGGCTGCCCCAAATGCATGTATGGAATCTAAAATGTCTCATGATTTGTTTTAATCTCCATTGTTGATATTGTGTTGTGAGTAGACCATGTAGAAACAGAACTTTGCCTTAATCTAGGGGACTGGGTTAAGAGACAGTGATTAAATGGCATGGGGCCTTCATCCTTCATCTCTGAGGCTGAGTGTAGGGTATAGGACAGGTTTTCTTTGAAAAACAATTATTCAGTATCTCCTCTCCTTGGCTCAACATTATCGCTGCTGAATAACAACCATCTGCTGCTCACGCTCCTCCTCCTCCAGCAAAAAAACAGAGTGTGTTGTGTTAAAAATCGTCCCCTCCAGGGAGAGACGGGGAGAGGAGTCACACTCAAAGCCTTCCCCAAGCTTTACTCACATGGACACTGTTGACTAATTACTACTCATCCTCAGCACACCGGAGGCACGTAGATCTACCCACTGACCTTCTCTGCCTCATCCGTTTCTCTCTGTTCCCCTTTCATCTGCTAACTGTGGCATAGATGTCAGAGTCGTGGGGAAGGCTTCAGCCTGGAGTGTGTATGAGACAGAATGAGCAGAGCAGAGAGCAGAGTAGTGAGCAGAGAGGGTTTTCATGCAGACATACAGGCTGGAGAGAGAATGTACTTTAAGCAGATGTCCCCCAGATGTCAGAGCAGAGCCCGGGGAGCATGAGAGAGTGTGCGGGGGAGAGAGGAACATTCACCAGATTCAGGCAAAGGTGTAAAGTAACTTGGTGGGATGTGGCTCTGATTTATACACTGTGATCGTGATTTTGATTTCATTTTGTGAGTGCATCTTTGCATTACATCTTGTAGGAAGATAAAGCAATGCACTACTACAATGACCTCTCTAGCTCCTTCCATTATGGTTTTATGAGAACAAAGACAAAGAACAGAGACTTACTTCCTCTCTATCCCAGTGGTAGCGTCATTCTGTGGAACCGATTGAAACAGAGGTAAATGAGTGGGATCTCTCTCTCTCATACACACACTCACACACACCCACCCACACACACAAGAGACAGGAGATATTAAAGCCTCTGCTGGTGGCGTATGCCTACAGAATGCTTAATGCATTGGGGCAGTAGTCCAGGATCGGAAAGCCCTCCTCAACGTCAGATAAGAGATTCTGATTTTCCAATGGTGGCAGAGAGAATGTTCAGTGTTATGACTTTGCTACACACACTCTCCTTTCTTTCTTTTTTTCTGTATTATCCCCCGTCACAAAGATAGCAAAACAAAATACACTGCAGTACATAAACAAAAGTATGTAGACACCCCTTCAAACTAGTGCTATTTCAGCCACACCGTTGCTGACAGGTGTGTAGAATTGAGCACACAGCTATACAATCTCAATAGACAAACATTGGCAGTAAAATGGTCCGTACTGAAGAGCTCAGCGACTTTTAATGTGGCACAATCATTGGATGCCACCTTTCCAACAAGTCAGTTCGTCAAATTTCTTCCCTGCTAGAGTTGCACAGGTCAACTGCAAGTGCTGTTATTGTGAAGTGGAAACGTCTAGGAGCAACAACGGCTCAGCCACGAAGTGGTAGGCCACACAAGCTCACAGATTAGGACCGCCATATGTTGAAGCGTGTAGCACGTAAAAATCGTCTGTCCTCGGTTGCAACACTCACTACCGAATTCCAAACGGCCTCTGGATGCAATTTCAGCACAATAACTTTTCGTCAGGAGCTTAATGAAATGGGTTTCCATGGCCGCACACAAGCATAAGATCAAAATGCGCAACGCCAAGCGTCAGCTGGAGTGGTGTAAAGCTGGCCGCCATTGGACTCTGGAGCGATGAATCATGCTTTACCATCTGGCAGTCCGATGGACAAACCTGGGTTTGGCGGATGCCTGGAGAATGCTACCTGCCCCAATGCATAGTGCCAACTGTAAAGTTTGGTGGAGGAAGAATAATGGTCTGGGGATGTTTTTCATGGTTCGGGCTACGCCCCTTTGTTCCAGTGAAGGGAAATCTTAACGCTACAGCATAACCTTACATTCTAGACGATTCCATGCTTCCTACTTTGTGGCAACAGTTTGGGAAAGGCCCTTTCCTGTTTCAGCATGACAATACCACCGTGCACAAAGCGAGGTCCATACAGAAATGGTTTGTCGAGATCAGTGTGAAAAAACTTGACAGGCCTAAACAGAGCCCTGACCTCAACCCCATCAAACACCTTTGGGATGAATTGGAATGCCGACTGCAAGACAGGCCTAATCGCCCAACATCAACGCCCGACCTCACTAATGCTCTCATGGCTGAATCGAAGCAAGTCCCTGCAGCAATGTTCCAACATCTAGTGGAAAGCCGTTCCAGAAGAGTGGAGGCTGTTATAGCAGCAAAGTGGGGACCAACTCCATATTAATGCCCATGATTTTGTAATGAGATGTTCGACGAGCAGCTGTCCACATACTCCGATCATTATACACATTATAAACTCTTCCAATGTGCTGTAGACTGAACAGCCTGAGGAAGCGAATAGGAAGAAAACAGTAGAATTCCTCTAAAGGTTAGTGATAATGCAGGACTTCATTTCATATGGGAAAGCTATTAGAATAATATCCTTAGAAAAGGTCAGTGTCTGACACACACACAAAAAAAGACGCAATTCATTTGGTCCTCACAGTGGCATTTAACAAGTGCACCAAAAACACAGGATATGTCCGGTCAGACCCACTGTCACAGGGATTCGACAGATTCACAAACAATTTGCCCTTTATTATTTTCAGAAGTGAACAAAGGAAATGAAAATGACACCGAAAGTCATTTGCATGTACACACGCACACACACACACAGCCTTGTTTTAATCTACAGATATTACATCTATTTTGTGTTTAATTTGTATAATTTTCTATGTCAGTATCAATGAGAGATAGAGATAGAGCCACTGCTCCACTGCAGAATGTCATTCATCATCAGGGTTA
This sequence comes from Oncorhynchus tshawytscha, assembly GCF_018296145.1. Taxonomy (NCBI): domain Eukaryota; kingdom Metazoa; phylum Chordata; class Actinopteri; order Salmoniformes; family Salmonidae; genus Oncorhynchus; species Oncorhynchus tshawytscha. Next base: position 25,627,392 of record NC_056454.1, on the reverse strand, counting down.
TTTTAAAGGATGAGTTCCCTTAGAGACATGTTAGGACACTTTACAGATTCTAATTTCAGTTGTTCCTTTGTGTAATGGGGCAAATACACTAATTGCTGCTTTTACGGGATGATTCATTGGCTTTGTGAAGGATGATTCATTGTACCTCCCAATCAACGTATGCTGGCACAGAATGACAATGAAATTGCCTGTTTTCTGAATCCATGTTTGGATAGTTAATGGCCTTCTGAGAAAACAAAACATATTTGGATTGAAACTGGGGTGTGTGTAAATCTATAATGCCAACAGGACAGAAAACTAAACCCAGGGGAGTGTCAGTAATGTCTAGCCCACCTCGGTTGCAGTGGAGAAGCTTTAGCCATTTGGTTGTCATAGAGTTTGAGGGAGAAACACAATGCACAATGGCTGTCAATGCACCATACTATATATATGGAATTGTAGATGTCCATGTGTGTGCATATGAGAATAGAATAGAATTTACAATCGTTCAAACACGTTTGGGGATATTCTATTTGGGAGGTGTCTGTCTAAAGTCTCAGTGATGTAGGGTAGAGTGTAACATTGTGGGTATGTCTAAGAGTCTGAGTGGACTGTTGTACTGCAGGCAAGGCTAAGAGGATGAAGTGTTGGAGGAGGAGAAGAAGGGGAGGAGATGAGGAGAAGAGGGGGAGAAGATGAGGTGAAGAGGGGGAGGAGATGAGGAGAAGAGGGGGAGGAGATGAGGAGAAGAGGGGGAGGAGATGAGGAGAAGAGGGGGAGGAGGTGAGGAGAAGAGAAGAGGGGGAGGAGATGAGGGGGAGATGAGATGAGGAGAAGGGGGAGATGAGGAGAAGAGGGGGAGGAGATGAGGAGAAGGGGGAGGAGATGAGGAGAAGGAAGAAGGGGGCATATTTAGATCTACTCCATTGGTCACAGTCTCAAGGCCACCATTGCCTTAAGTGTGTGTGCGTGTGTGTGTGTGTGCGTGTGTGTGTGCTTGTGTGTGTGTGTGTGTGTGTGTGTGTGTGTGTGCACGTGTGTGCGTGCGTGTGTGTGTGTTTGTGGGTGGAAGGGTGGATGGGTATGTGTGTCTTTGTGTGTAGGTAGGGGGCATGTGTGTGTGTGTGTGTGGGGGGGAACTGAATGAGAACTGACTCATTCAGTTCGAGGGGAGTTTTTTTCTATTACTTATTTTTTGTTGAGTTGCGAGGGGTAGATGAAGGCATGTGGGAACTCCACCATAGAATGTGTGGGGGCTGTTTGTGTGTGTTTGTGTGTGCATGCTTGTGTGTCTCTATGTGTGTATGACTGCTGTGTAAGTAGCCTGCTCTGTATGAGCGTGTTTCATACCAGTGAGACGCTGTGACTCTCACGGCCAGACATGTGGTCGTGGTTGTGTTTTTCTGCTGCTGTGCTGCAGTGCGTGTGTTTGTGTTGCTCTGCAGCGGTAAAGGGCCCTGGATGTTTATATACGCTTCAGAGTGTCTCGTTTTCCGTTCTGGCTTAGGCTACACAGCTCTCTGTTGGGAGAGGCCCTACCTGCTCTGCCTCTCTCGCTCTCCTGTGCCAGCACTGATATATAGCTATTATGATTGTTGTTACAGCTACTGCCCGATGTTTCTGACTTGGCAGAGACACAGAAGATGTGCTATCGCTCCACTTGAGGTTTGTCTGGTTTGCATGTAGGCTTTTGCAGATGTTCTAAATGTATGTGTGTTTTTCTGTGTGCATGTGTGCGTGCAGGGCCGGCCCTAGGCGTAAGCAACATAAGAGATCGCTTAGGGTCCCCGGCCTCTAGGGGCCTCGACCTAAAACGTTTTCAGGAAATCTGTCTGGATCTCAACTTACTGTCGTAGTAGAATAGTAATGTAGAATAGTAATAGTAGAATAGTAATGTAGAATAGTAATAGTAGAATAGTAATGTAGAATAGTAATGTGGAATAGTAATGTTAGAATAGTAATGTAGAATAGTAATAGTAGAATAGTAATAGTAGAATACAATTTCGAAACTTGGTTGTGCATCAGCAGTTTTTTCTTGTTATGTCAGTCACTGACAGTCTAGTGACTATAAAAACATATTACATTTTTGTAGCCTGACGGCCATCAGCTGCCCTTTTTTAGATTGGTAAATCAGTCTAGCCAGCTATCTAAACTTGTAGACCTCCAGGGGATTTGATTTTCCCTCTCACTCAGATATCATATTAATGGTATAGGTTATGGAAAAATGTGTAGAATTTCAGGACATTAGCTTTAAACTACAAACATTTCTCTCTACCCCATGGCAAAATGTGTAGAATTGCAGGAAATTAGCTGTACAATTTAAGAAAAATGTATTTCTCTCTCTCTATTGGTGTAAGCAGTGTTAGTGACTGCAGAGACTGCTTCTGCTGCATTTACATTTTTAAATATGTATTTGAAACTGGTCACATCCAGCTGGAACTACTTTTGCTTTCACGTGTAATGTTATTGAATTAAAATAAATCCTCTCTTTGCCAACTGTCTACTATACTTCCTTAGTCTACCATCTAACAACCCCTCATGCTAAAGTACCATTGCCATATTGCCTGCTGAGTGCGATGAGAAGTCACTGGACTACTTATGTCAAGTTATAGTAGCCTGTACTGTAACTAACGTTGCTGTTTGTACTCTCTGTGTGAAATGGTGTCTTTCAGAGGAATATAGAGGAGATCAACTGTATCAGTTAGCTGTAATACGGTGCTTTCAGAAAGTATTCATACCCTTGACTTATTCCACTTTATTATGTTACAGGCTGAATTCAAAATGCATTCATTCAATGTTTTCTCACTGATCTACTCACAGTACCCTATAATGACAAAGTGAAAACATGTTTTTTAGAAATGTTTCCAATTTTATTGAAAACAAACAATACTAAGGGAAAACATTGAGACATCACCAAAGTAATGCTTAGAAACTAAGAGCCCCTTTATAATGAATGCAGAACACAAAGCAGGGTTCATTTAATAGAGAACCACAAGCTGGGTCAACAACACAATGGATGGAAAATTAATTAGAGAGAGACAGAGAGAAAGAGAGAGAGAGAGATCGCAAAATGGGTGAAGAGAGAGAGAGAGGAAACCCTCGACACATTCTGTCAACCCTTTATAGGTCTCATACCAGAGTATATCCTAAAGAACCAATGTAGCATTACCCTGTTACAACCTAGTAGGTGTACTGTTGTATTGCCTCATAGTTACTTTGGAGTAATGCCTATACAGTGTTCCTAATTTGGGTCTATAAAGATATAGTAATACAAGCATGTCTAGAGATAGTTAACCTTGTCCCCAGTCTGTTGTGAAGTAAGTGTATGTGAAAGAGATGTTGAGAGCTAAATGTATCTTTCTGCCTCTAGACAGGAAAAAATAACCACTCAATTACAGACATTAATTTGGGCTCTCAAGCTCTCTTATGCAGACGATGAACATCACACAGGAACGTTCTGACAGTTATGGATTGGGTCTATCTACTGTTGTTCTACAGTGATAGATTGCGCTGTTCAGTAAGCAGAGACATATAAATGCGGTGCTTTCAGAAAGTATTCATACCCTTGACTTATTCCACTTTATTATGTTACAGGCTGAATTCAAAATGCATTTAACATGTATCAATCTTTCCAAAATGTCTGTGCTGTAAACATATTTTTATGTTACGCAGTCACTAATAGTTTTGTCTTCTCAGTGGATCCCAACATCAGTCAGAAATACTGTCTCCAAAGACAGTCAGAAAGAGAAATGTATTTTTCTCTCCCATTTGGAAAGCTCCAAATCACCCAATCAAACTCTACAAATCAAAAAGGAGGGACCTCTGTGTGTCCTCTGACTCTAAACTCAGTAGTCTGACCCTGGAAGCCAAAGCCATCTCACACAAAACAACAACAGCCATTTACGTCTCTAAGGAACATCTAGTAATGACCAGCTAATAACAACCCCTCTGAACTGAGGGCAGAGAAGAAGAGAGGATAGAGGGATGGGGGAGAGAGCAGAGGAGAGCATCAAAAACACATTTCCGTCTGAAGTCAGGGAGGGAATGGTATAATGATCACAGGAAGCAAAGTTGTCCAAGATTAATGATGGAGAAAACATAACCTCTGACATCCAACTTTGGAACAAATCACATCCTATATCAGCAAGGCAATGTGTGTGTAAAGGCATGCTTGCAGACATATCTCTCTCTCTCTCTCTCTCTCTCTCTCTCTCACACACACACACATACACATACACGTACACGCATGCAATCATGACATTCCTATCTGTCTGAATGGTACGACCTCAATTATGAGTGTTTTGACCTTGAGAAAATGAGCGAACTAGGAAAAAATGCAAGCTATGTTTTGGGCTCTACAAAGAACTAAATAAAAAGTTTCAGTGTATGTACAGCACATGCTTATTTGTATACCAGTCTATTTGAAGGGGCTTATTTCCAATTTCCCCTAGGGAGAGACAGGGAGAAAGAGCCTGCACATGTGAATAGAAGCAAGAGAATGATCGACGCACATCAATAAAGGTAGGGAAGGGGAGTAATTGTTTTTGGGGGGGGCAGAATATCTACCTGTAAAGTCCTCTTCCCCTCATTCTGTTTGCAGATTGCTTTCCTCTGGGCTGAACCTATGAGTAGCAGGTTGGCTTTATTGTGATGACTTATATACTCGAGGCAGCTCTGCAAGGTAGTAACTAGCCGGCACAGCCACAAAGTCATGAAGTCAGATTTGAATTCTATCCTTAACCCTAGCCTTAACCACACTGCTAACCTTATGCTTAACCCTAACCTTAAATTAAAACAAAAAAGCACATTTTGGATTTCATACATTTTTACAATATATAGCCAACTTTGACTTTGCAGTTGGTCCATCTAGTATAAATCGCTCAGCTCTGCTCTGACAAGATACATCCCAATAAACGTCAACCTGCCTATCAGTACTCCGCCGGAACACATTATCGCAGGGTAATAATATAAGACTTAACGCCTAGCGAGTTGAACCAATGGCGGCCAAATGAAACGTCAAAATGAGACAATGAGCTCCAGATGTGGTGCACACGGCTGCAGTGGCTGTTTTACAAGCCTGAGTTATGCTATGTTTCATTGAGCCGCACTGTGTGACAATGCATGTAATGGGGAGACATTTTGTAATCCGTTACCACTGGGGTGTAATACCACCCTCGTCACACCCTGACCTAACCAAAATAATAACGAAAACAAAGATAACTAAAGTCAGGGTTATAACTAAAGTCATAACTAAAGCTCCACCCCCACCCCGCAAAGGTGCGGACTCCCAGTCGCAAACCTAAACCTATATGGGAGGGTCTGGGTGGGCATCTAACCTCGGTGGCAGCTCTGGTTCTGGACGCCACCCACCTTCTTTACACTGAGTCCGCTCTTGTAGCACTGACCCGTGGATCATCGTCGGAGGCTCTGGACTGTGGATCCTCGCCGTAGGCCCCTTGGCTGGGGACCCTCGCTGCGTGGATCATCGCGGATTTTCTGGACTGGGGACCGTCGCTGGAGACCCTGGACTGGGGACCGTCGCTGGAGACCCTGGACTGGGGACCGTCGCTGGAGACCCCGGGCTGGGGACCGTTGTTGGTGGCCCCGGACTGTGGCCCGTCGTTGGAGGTTCCGGACTGTGGCCCGTCGCTCCGTACTGTGGCCCGTCGCTCCGGACTGTGGCCCGTCGCCGGACACTACGGACTGGGTACTGTCGTCGGACGCTCTGGACTGTCGAGGTGCACTGTAGGCCTGGTGCGGGGTGCCGGCACTGGTGGTACCGGGCTGGTGACATGCACCTCAGGTCGAGTGCGGGGAGGAGGAACAGGGCATACTGGACCGTGGAGACGCATTGGAGATCCAGAACATAGAGCTGACTCAATACGTCCTGGCTGGATGCCCATTCTAGCCCGGCAAATGCGAGGAGCTGGAATAGAGCACACCGGGCTAGAATAGGGCACTGGAGACACCGTGCGAATCTCTGCATAACACGGTGCCTGACCAGTTACACGCTCCCTACGGTAAGCACGAGGAGTTGGCTCAGGTCTCCTACCTGACTCATGCAATCTACTTGTGTGCCCCCTCCCAGAAGATTTCTTGGGGCTGCCTCTCAGGCTTCCGTGCTAGCCGTGTACCTTCATATCGTCGCTGTTCCTCTATTCTCCGGTATTTATCCTCGTATTATCGCTGTTCCGCTTTCGCTGCCTCTAACTCCTCCTTAGGACGGCGATACTCCACCAGCTGTGTCCAGGATCCTGCTCCATCTAATATCTCCTCCCAGGTCCATTTCCCCATTAAACGCGGTTCCTTCTTTTTACGCTGCTTGGTCCTGGTTTGGTGGGTTATTCTGTCACGTTTGTCATAATGAGGGGACCAAGGCGCAGCGTGATTGGAATACATTCTTCTTTTATTTAACGAAGAACACTTAAACAAACTAAGAAAACAACAAACCGACCGTGAATCTATAAACAACTAGTGCTGACATGCAACTACACATAGACAATAACCCACAAAACCAAAATGGAAATTGGCAACCTAAATAGGATCCCCAATCAGAGACAACGATAAACAGCTGCCTCTGCTTGGGAACCCATTCAGGCCTCCATAGACCTACATTTACCTAGTCATACCAAAACCCCATAGATATACAAAAAACAAACTGTAATATGAACTTCTTTGACTTTTCATCTGGACTTAGTGCCCGCGCCTTGTGCATTTGGATTACTGGACTAAACGCACAAACAAAAAGGAGGTATTTGGACATAAAGATTAACTTTATCAAACAAAACAAACATTTATTGTCTTACATGGAGACCTGGGAGTGCCATCAGATGAAGATCATCAATATTAAGTGATTAATTTTAATGCTATTTCTGACTTTTGTGACACCTCTCCTTGGTTGGAAAATGGCTGTATGATTTTCTGTGGCTAGGCGCTGACCTAACATAATCGCAAAGTGTGCTTTTGCCGTAAAGCTTTTTTCGAATCTGACAGGACAGTTGCATTAACCTGTTGCGTCGAGCAATCCCGTATCCTGGAGCGTAATTATAGCCTCAAGCTCATTACCATAACGCAACGTTAACTATTCATGAAAATCGCAAATTAAATGAAATAAATATATTGGCTCACAAGCTTAGCCTTTTGTTAACAACACTGTCATCTCAGATTTTCAAAATATGCTTTTCAACCATAGCTACACAAGCATTTGTGTAAGAGTATTGATAGCTAGCATAGCATTAAGCCTAGCATTCAGCAGGCAACATTTTCACAAAAACAAGAAAAGCATTCAAATAAAATCATTTACCTTTGAAGAACTTCGGATGTTTTCAATGAGGAGACTCTGTTAGATAGCAAATGTTCCGTTTTTCCAAAAATATTATTTGTGTAGAAGAAATCGCTCCGATTTGTTCATCACGCTTGGCTAAGAAAACCCCCCCGAAAATTCAGTCATTATAACGCCTAACTTTTTTCCAAATTAACTCCATAATATCGACAGAAACATGGCAAACGTTGTTTAGAATCAATCCTCAAGGTGTTTTTCACATATCTATTCGATGATAAGTCATTCGTGGCAGTTTGGTTTCTCCTCTGAAGCTACTGGTAAAATACACGCAGCTGGAGATTACACAATAATTGCAACAGAGGACACCAACCGGAGCACCTGGTAAATGTAGTCTCTTATGGTCAATCTTCCAATGATATGCCTACAAATACGTCACAATGCTGCAGACACCTTGGGGAAACGACAGAAAGTGTAGGCTCATTCCTTGCGCATTCACAGCCATATAAGGAGACATTGGAACAAAGCGCATTCAAAATCTGGGGCATTTCCTGTTTGAAATTACATCTTGGTTTCGCCTGTAGCATCAGTTCTGTGGCACTCACAGATAATATCTTTGCAGATTTGGAAATGTCAGAGTGTTTTCTTTCCAAAGCTGTCAATTATATGCATAGTCGAGCATCTTTTTGTGACAAAATATCTTGTTTAAAACGGGAACATTTTTTAATCCATGAATTAAAAAAGCGCCCCCTATATCCAAGAAGTTAAGGAGAAGTTGGTCTTTAATTGTATGTTTAACACTTGTATCTTTCATCAATGTTTATGATGAGTATTTCTGTAATTTGACGTGGCTCTCTGAACTTTCACCGGATGTTTGTTTGAGACAATGCATTTCTGAACATAACGCACCAATTTCAAATGAGGTTTTTGGACATAAAGATGAACTTTATCAAACAAAACACACATTTATTGTCTAACATGGAGTCCTGGGAGTGCCATCTGGTGAAGATCATCAATGGTTAGTGACTCATTTTTAAATTTTTGGAAAATGTCTGTATGGTTTTCTGTGGCTAGGCGCTGCCTAACATAATCGCAGTGTGCTTTCGGTGTAACGCCTTTTTAAAATCAGAGACTGTGGCTGGATTAACAAGAAGTGTATCTTTAAAATGGTGTATAATACTTGTATGTTTGAGGAATTTTAATTATGAGATTTCTGTTGTTTGAATTTGTCGCCCTGCAATTCCACTGGCTGTTGGCGAGGTGGGACGCTACCATCCCACATATCCCAGAGAGGTTAACACTCTTTTGGTTACTACATGATTCAATATGTGTTATTTCATAGTTGTGATGTCTTAACTATTATTCTACATTGTAGAAAATAATACAAATAAAGGAAAACACTTGAATGAGTAGGCATGTCCAAACTTTTGACTAGTACTGTACAATAAGACACACTCTGTTTTCTAAACATCTCTTCAACAATCGTATTATATACATATTGAACTCTCTGTAAACCATCAATCTTTTTCCATTGACTTCTGGGAAATGTCATATTGATTGGTTGACTTATTGATACAAAGACAAATAGACAATAACAATGACAAATAGAAAAACCAATGTTCTAAAACAAAGCACCACTTAGTACATTAATGTGTCAGACACCAATTCCGCCACAGTGACAATCAATCCTCCTCCAGGACAGAAATGAACCAGGAATCAACCTTTGACCCCTTGATGGGGTTATTTGCTGCTATGCAGATATACTGTGAATTGCCCCTGGTGTCTATTAGGTAATATGGAACATTCCTCCTGACATCCTGTGTGTCTCTAAGAAGCACAGGTCCTGCTATGGTTTTTCTGTACAAAATATATCATCAAAAGAAAATGAACTAGATGGTCTTAAATATGGTCATTACATACGGTTTAATGACAGATTAAAAGGTGAAGGTGAAATGAAAGACAGAGCAGAGAACAATATAATTATGCTAATCTAATGCTGTAATACCATAGGTAATTGCTAGGCTATCTACTGGTGGTGGATTTAAATTATTGATTTTAATCAAACAAATGATTGAACTAGGTATAGATCTGATGGTCTATGATTCAAAAGTCAAGTCAACCATTGGCCAGTCTTTACCATCAGTGTTCCTGACGCCTACCAGGAATAGGATGTGTACGGGGATTCGATTAATCTTGCCTGGGCGACCATGTACACGTGTTTTGCACCAGCTGAAAGTTGATTGCATTGGATTTGGAACCGGGTTGCCTCCCGGACTTGAGCCAGGTGGCCTAAGACACTGCATCTCAGTGCAGGAGGCGTCACTGCAGTACCTGGTTCGAATCCAGGCTGCATCACATCCGGCCATGATTGGGAGTCCCATAGCTCTTAAATACAAGTAAAACTAAATGCATGCTCTGGAAGGAGAGGCGGCCAAAGAAAGAATTGGTTTTGGGGGTATCTCTTGCTCTTAAATACAAGTAAAACTAAATGCATGCTCTTCAACCGATCACTACCTGCACCTACCCGCCTGTCCAACATCACTACTCTGGACGGCTCTGACTTAGAATATGTGGACAGCTACAAATACCTAGGTGTCTGGTTAGACTCCACCTCTACGCAGACGACGGAGACGACACCATTCTGTATACTTCCGCCCTTCTTTGGACACTGTGTTACCAACCCTCCAGACAAGCTTCAATGCCATACAACTCTCCTTCCGTGGCCTCCAATTGCTCTTAAATACAAGTAAAACTAAATGCATGCTCTTCAACCGATCGCTACCTGCACCTACCCGCCTGTCCAACATCACTACTCTGGACGGCTCTGACTTAGAATACGTGGACAACTACAAATACTTAGGTGTCTGGTTAGACTGTAAACTCTCCTTCCAGACCCATATCAAACATCTCCAATCCAAAGTTAAATCTAGAATTGGCTTCCTATTTCGCAACAAAGCATCCTTCACTCATGCTGCCAAACATACCCTTGTAAAATTGACCATCCTACCAATCCTCGACTTTGGCGATGTCATTTACAAAATAGCCTCCAATACCCTACTCAACAAATTGGATGCAGTCTATCACAGTGCAATCCGTTTTGTCACCAAAGCCCCATTTACTACCCACCATTGCGACCTGTACGCTCTCGTTGGCTGGCCCTCGCTTCATACTCGTCGCCAAACCCACTGGCTCCATGTCATCTACAAGACCCTGCTAGGTAAAGTCCCCCTTATCTCAGTTCGCTGGTCACCATAGCATCTCCCACCTGTAGCACACGCTCCAGCAGGAATATCTCTCTAGTCACCCCCAAAACCAATTCTTTCTTTGGCCGCCTCTCCTTCCAGTTCTCTGCTGCCAATGACTGGAACGAACTACAAAAATCTCTGAAACTGGAAACACTTATCTCCCTCACTAGCTTTAAGCACCAACTGTCAGAGCAGCTCACAGATTACTGCACCTGTACATAGCCCACCTATAATTTAGCCCAAACAACTACCTCTTTCCCAACTGTATTTAATTTTAATTTATTTATTTATTTTGCTCCTTTGCACCCCATTATTTTTATTTCTACTTTGCACATTCTTCCATTGCAAAACTACCATTCCAGTGTTTTACTTGCTATATTGTATTTACTTTGCCACCATGGCCTTTTTTGCCTTTACCTTCCTCACCTCATTTGCTCACATCGTATATAGACTTGTTTATACTGTATTATTGACTGTATGTTTGTTTTACTCCATGTGTAACTCTGTGTCGTTGTATCTGTCAAACTGCTTTGCTTTATCTTGGCCAGGTCGCAATTGTAAATGAGAACTTGTTCTCAACTTGCCTACCTGGTTAAATAAAGGTGAAATAAATAAATAAATAAATAAATAAATAAAATAGGGTGGCGCACAATTGGCACCGCGTCGCCCGGGTTTGTCCCGGGGTAGGCCGTCATTGTAAATAAGAATTTGTTCTTAACTGACATGCCTACTTAAATAAAGGTTAAATAAAAACAATTTTAAAAAAAGATACCAGCTCTGTCTGATGGCAAACCCGGCTCAAAACCAGTGACGTAATTAAGCATGTGGAGGAATGAGTAGGATTCTGTGTTTTTAATAAATTACTTTAACTGCCTTCCCAATGGAAAATGGTTATAAAATAACAACATTGGTTTTATGGTAATGACATGTTGCATGTTTCTGGATGATGCACTATGCTGCCTTGTTGACAACATGACAGAGCACCGGAGATTACTGTTTGATTTAGGAAGGGCACTCCTCCATCCAGTCTTTCGCTCGATTTCAACCCGGGTCAGCATAAGATAACTCCCTCACTTTTAAAGGTATGAAGGCGTGTCCTCGTGAATCACCTTTCTCAACCAATCAAAACGAGTTTCAGAGAGAGGGCTTGTTCAGTCTCTGCCCGGTGTGTAATACTGACAGTTTCTTGGAACTGATGGCTTTTACGGTTGCGTCTAGAGCTATGGTCATATGGACCAATAGTTGCATGTTCGAGTCGAGTTGGGGACAGCTGTAGCATTTTAACTAAGCCTAACCCTAACCCCTTTCCTAACCTTATTCTCCTAACCTGCCATGCTAATTCCCCCCTAAACTTCTGTGTTAGCTCTCCTAACCTAGTATGTAGAAGCCATCAGTTCTGGGAACCCATCAGTATCACCACACCGGTTTGGCTGGCTGGCTGACTGACTAGTAAGTTTAGTTCTGGCTAGCCAACTTTGAAACTAGCAACAAAACCAAAACAGAACCGGACAGACCAACACCATCCCTTTTTGGACAATAACCAGCAACTATAGAAAGTCTACTCCAGGTATTTAGACTATAATACACATTTACTACTAGCAAGCTGTCTTTAGAGCCACTAGCGCCACACATTTAATTAATGTGCTTGCTTCAGCAACAATTATTACAGTCATAGGTCTACCTCTTACAGACAGCTGAAGCAAGCACAGTTTTACTTCAGAAAATGTTCCTTTTCTAGTCTTGAATTATTACTTGGGGTTCATGTTTACATGCGGTGTGGTGTAGATGCAGTCGATGTAAATAACTTTGAGATTTAGAAAAGCACTGTAAAGAACAATGGAGGGTCCCACAATTACACTGGCCATGTGAGGCAAGGTAAAGGGAGAACACGTTGTGTCTACCCAGCCATTTGTTTCCGCTTGTGCCTAGTGTGAGAAGGTTATGCTGCACTAGGCTAGGTAGAGGACTGCTTTCCACTTTCCTACTATCCAACAGTCCAAAAATAGATTCATCCTAATAGTCTTTTCAAATGGTACAGTAATTATTGGTACTGTAATTGTCAGACATTCAAAACTATTACCACAATTTTATCCCAAAGTAACAATGTACAGGCTTTTAGGATATGTCAGGACAAAATGAAAGGACATTAATAGCACAACCCTCAGATGATCTTTAATAGCTCCTAGAGTGTGTGTGTGTGAGTAGTGTGTGTGTGTGTGTGTCTGTGTGTGGAGTGGGACAGGACAGGCCGTGTCATGATGGGGACTCATAATCATCTTTAGTGATCTAGCCCCATCAGCTCTGTACTCTATCATCTACCTCCTGTAATAAACACACTCCTGGCTATATTTATGTCATTTTCCAAAACACTCCCTCCATTTTCCATTCACTATTTTATGCTGCAATTGGTAGAGAAAGCAGTCAGCACTAAGCTCTCCCTCTGTCCGTATCCTCTCCCTCTGTCTCTTTATTCTACTCTCCCTCTCCATCTGTCCCTCCCTTCCGGTCTCTTCCCCTCTGCTCTCCCTCTCTTTCCTTTACCGACTACTTTCTCTCAGCGTCTCTCTGTCTCTCTCTGTAGGAAAGTCCAGGTCGGTCTGTATTGAGTGAGTGGAGGGAGAACTTTCCACTTAGTGGTCAACCTCTCAACAGCATAGACCTTTCATCATCACCTAGCCGGTAATTGGGCAGTGTCATAACGTATGTGTGCGCACACGCGTGTGTTACGAAGCTCTGTCAAACTAGCCCTCAAAGAGCAGGAAGCTGTGTGTAATGAGTCGCAGACCAGGGAGCAGTTTGAAAGCTTTTAGAGAGAGTAGTTCTGATGGGATTGGTCCATAATTTTCCATGACACACACACATGCAAACACACTCGATTCAGTGGAAAAATGAAGATGAAACATATTCTGACGTCACAGTGTGACTAACTGGATGAGTACACTATCCAAACAACCTCAGGTTCCAATTGAGCTGACCTGTATGCATCACACCCAACCTGCCATCAAAAGATCTGTCTGTCCTCAGAACCTCAGCACTGCAGATTGGCACTGATCTCAGCATAAAAGGCTCCATAACAGGAATTGTAAACATGGATTTGATTGTACCAAGCTATTCAACCCACCAATGCTAATCAGTGAACTATAATTTTGCAATCTATTCTACTCTGTATGCTGGCAGATCTCTCTGTGACCTGTGCCCATAATTATCAAATGTTTTAATGAGTCATTTCAAATTAAATATAAAATTACCTCAAAAATTGACCTGGGGAATATAAGGACATAGATTTGTTGGCCAGTAACCAAAGCACATGTCTGTGGCTATTTTTTCTCCACAATTTTTATCAAATTATGTCCTTGGCTTTAGTAGCCTATAATCAGTTGGAATACCAGGTTTGTTGTTAACATCATGCTCAGAGCTTTTTTGCCTTCAAGTTTACTCTTTTTCAAATACGAAATCTATGGCATTATTTAGGATGCTTAAAACAGAAATGTATACTATACTAAATAACAACTGTCACGTCCCGACCATAGAAAGCCTATATTTTCTATGCTAGAGTAGGTCAGGATGTGACTAGGGGTTTTAGTCTAGTTTATTATTTCTATGTGGGGTTCTAGGTTTCTTTTCTATGTTGGGGTTTGTGTATGATTCCCAATTAGAGGCAGCTAGTAATCGTTGTCTCTAATTGGGGATCATACTTAATTTGCATTTTTCCACCTGTGGGTTATGGGGTATTGTTTGAATGTATGTTTTTTTGAGTTTGTGCACATAGCATATCTGTAGTCACGGTTCGTGGTTAGTTTATTGTTTATTTGTTTTTGTCATTGCTTAGTTTTACTTTCATTCAAATATGTGGAACTCAACATACGCTGCGCCTTGGTCCGACCATCATTATTACGAACAACGTGACAACAACAGCGTAGAAAGTGTGGTTTCACATAAACCATTTTCTATTAGTGGAGCTTCAACAGTATTCAAGCTCATACCCTCACATCGCTGAATGTTCCATAGTTCCCTACTCTACCTGCCAAACTACCAGTCAGGTGAAAATTTTAGTATAAAATCCTAGCTATATTTGTCAGTCTTGCAAAGTACTTAAGTAAAAGTACTTTAAAGTACTACTTAAGTCTTTTTTTGGGGGGTATCTGTACTTTACTATTTATATTTTGGACAACTTTTACTTTTACTACACTACATTCCTAAAGAAAATAATGTACTTTTTACTCTATACATTTTCCCTGACACCCAAAATAACTAGTTACATTATGAATGCTTAGCAAGGCAGGAAAATGGTCATATTCACACACGTATCAAGAGAACATCTCTTATCATCTCTACTGCCTTTGATCTGACTAAACACTAAACACAAATGCTTCGTTTGTAGATTATGTCTGAGTGTTGGAGTGTGCCGCTGGCTATCCATAAATTTAAAAAACAAGAACATGGTGCCGTCTGGTTTGCTTAATATAAGGAATTTGAAGTGATTTATACTTTTCCTTTTGATACTTAAGTATATTTTAGCAATTACATTTACTTTTGACACTTAAGTATATGTTAAACCAAATTCTTTTAGACTTTTACTCAAGTAGTATTTTACTGGGTGACTTTTACTTTTACTTGAGTCATTTTCTATTAAGTTATCTTTACTTTTACTCATATATGATAATTGGGTACTTTTTTCACCACTGTGTACGGTGTCTAGCAGAGGTTGGTGTTTAAAATCTCTACAGGATCAGTGTCCCGTCCTCGGGAAGGTTGAGCTAACATAGGCTAATGTGATTATTATGAGGTTGTAAGAAACACAAGAAATTCCCAGGACACCGACATATCTGATATGGGCAGAAAGCTTAAATTCTTGTTAATCGGACTGCACTGTCCAATATACAGTAGCTATTACAGTGAAAGAATACCATGCTAGTGTTTGAGGAGAGTGCATAATTATGAACTTGAAAATGTATGAATAAACCAATTAGGCACATTTGGGCAGTCCTGATACAACATTTTGAATAGATTTGCAATAGTTCATTGGCCTTTCTCTAACTAGGCCTTTATTTTACTAGTCAAGTCAGTTAATAACAATTCTTATTGACAATGACGGACGAGGAACAGTGGGTTAACTGCCTTGCTCAGGGACACAACAACAGATTTTTACCTTGTCAGCTCGGGGATTTGATCTAACAACCTTTTGGTTACTGGCCCACCCCCTAACCACTTGGCTACCGGCCACCCGAGGTACAGAATTACAAGTCTCAGAAACCTCACAGAGGACTTGACTGAGTTATTGTGTTTACGCCACTTGTCTGCTGAGGGATTTAGAATGGATCTGAATAGATACAGCCCATAAGCAAGGTGTCAATATTTAAAGGAAGTGAGATCAATAGATCCTAGCAGGATGAATGGCTGAGTTAGTGAATAATCAGAAGAAGAAGAAAACAGTCATCAGAGTTGCAGTGGTAACTCAGGGCTTGAAACATACTTCCTGTAATAGAATGGACCCAGCTGAGCCCCATTATGGGTTATGTAATGTATTTTATTTTTTATTTTTATTATTATTATTTATTTTTATTGAAAATCCGAAACATACAATATACTTGCAGTGAAGCCGCTCAACAACTACACCACACAAGTCATCCAACAGACTCCCATTCAGAGCGACACACAAAAGCATCCAGGGTCATTGCCCTGCTCAAGGGCACGTTGACAGATCTCCCACCAGGCCAAAAAACGTGAACCCGAACCCTCCGAGATTCCCCCCACATGTCCCCAATAGCTGTCCCCATTCGAGACCCCTCCCACAGCCCTCCCCCCACCAAGAATACTTTTTTAAATAAAAAAATAAAATTAATTCCATTCCTCACCCCCAAGAACCCCCCAATGCACCAACAAACAAGAGAATGAACTAAAGAGAAAAAGACAGAAGAAAACAGCAAACATCAATGCAAAAAAACTAAACAAAAATCAAAACAACTAAAGACATCAAGAACAACTAATATCATGACAGCAATGCCAACTGTGTGTTTGTGTGCATGTCTGGCACTATTACATGTCTGTGTGTGTTCTTGTATGTGTTTATTTGAATGAGAGTGTGTGTATATGCATGTGTACAAACAACTGCACGGCATCAGCCTCAGGCAAAACAGCATTTGTTGTAAAAACACTGTCCCTCATTGTCATTCAAACATACTTTTTATCATGTTTTATTTAGACTTTTTAAAAAACTTTTATCTTTGACCATCATTCTATCTCCCGCACAGCAACTCCACTCCCACTTGTCTCTAATTCCACATCCCAACCCTCTGCTTCCCTCAGCTTCCCTCAGTCCATCACATCTATCTCTGCTGGCCACCCTCTTCGGGTATCTACGCAACACATATCTTTCAACTATGCTGTGATGTTTAACGTACAATTTCAACGTATCTAATCGAATAGAATCCACAGATTGTGAGTTGAAGATAAATACTTTTACTAAGAGTATTAGTATATTAGTAATTGACTGACCCAGTCTCTCCAGATCTCCTAACAGTACTATTTATAGGGTCAATTATAGATCAAAGATATGCATTTTCAGCCATTCCTGACCAGAGACCAGAAACAGGCTACCTGAGGGCAATACCAAAATAAATGGTCTATTGAGTCTGTATCCTCACAACAAAATCTGCAAAACTTTGATGATTTTATGCCCCAAATATTCAACATTTTGTTGGTGGCAAGAATGATATATAATACATTTAGCTGAAAAGCACGAAGTCTTTAATCTTGCGTTGTTTTATATATCAACTCATACATCCTGTACCATGGAGTCGGTACATCAAAAACTATTTTGCAATCTGTATGGCACAATTGTCAACATCCTGGGCCCCAAATGAAACTGGCATACTTTCCTATTTATACTATCTTTATTCCTCTGCCAGTTTTGATCCTTTATATTGGGCAGACAGACCAGTTCCCTACCTCCTAACACTGCCGCCTACCTCCTCCATTTTTGGGGTAGTGCTGTAATCAACTGGTGGTACTCTTGGATTGAGCAGACCTTGCCGTACAATTCTGATAACACCATGAAGGACATAACTCTACCATTCCAATTTACAATATCATTTAATAACAAAATACCCTTTTCAAAGATCTTCCTCCAAAATAAAGGTATTTGATCACCCAGCACATTTGAGTTCAGCCATAATATTTGTTCTATCTTTTCAGGGGGATGAAATTGAAATTGTATACAGCTCTGCAATGCTTGTTTGAAAAAGAGAGATACTTTGAAAAAAGTAGCATTTTCAACTAATCGAAAATGAGACATGGCAATCTGCACAAAGGCAAAAAGGCCATTTTTAAACAATGGATGAGCTTTTCTTAGTAATCTACTTGAGAACCATTTAGGGTTCAAGTAAAACTTTTGAATGTGTAGCTTTTAGAGAGAGGTTTAGTGCTTTTATATTTAATAATCTCAACCCACCCAATTAATATTCATTATATAGATAGGCACGCTTTATTTTGTCTGGTTTAGAGTCCAAGATAAAGCAAAATATTTTTTACTCATATGATTTGAAAAACTAATCATCAGGAGTAGACAACGCCATAAGTAAGTGAGTAAACTAAGATATGACCAAGGAGTTAATCAGGGCAATTTTACCATAAATAGACAGGTATTTACCTCTCTATGGTTGCAGGATCTTGTCTATTTCTACAAGTTTTCAATTGAAATTCATTGTGGAGAGCTTATTTACATATTTTGTGATATGAATACCAAGTATGTCTACTTCACCATCAGCCCATTTTATAGATAAACTGCAGGGTAATGTAAAAGTTGTATTTTTTTTAAAGATCCAATATGTAATATTGTACACTTATCATAATGAGGTTTTAGTCCAGAGAGTACAGAAAAGTTATCTAGATCTCCAATGAGACATTGCAGGGATCTAGCTTGCGGACTTAATATAATCGGCATACACGGACACCTTTGTTTTTAAGCCTCATATCCTAAGCAACAAAACATTAGTTCTGATTAAAATTAATTTTTACATTTTTTATTATATACAAACTGGGTGTAGATGGTAAAATGTTATTTTCCACACTCTGATTATGTTTTGTTGTCATAGCGCTATGTAATGTAATGTAATTGAGAGTGATAGTGTATAGAGGAAATAGCAGAGGAAACCTAAGCAGCAACAGGAGTACTAATTTAATCCTCAGGTTCATTCTTCTCATCTGTGTAAATTTGTGATTTATGTTAACTAACTCCACTGTGTGACTGTGAAGACTATCTGCTACTTTTCCATGTAAATTCATAATCACTCTCTGATAACCTCTGTGACTTACTTATTGCGACTGACACTGGGGGATGACGTAGGGGTCATTGCTGTCATCTGTAGTGATGTTGTGATGGAGAGGCTGATTAGTCAGTCAAATCGATGTACTCCCTCTTCAACCAATTATGGGTCACTTCTCAATCTGTCTGTCCAATTAGGTTTAATTTGTGTGTGTCTGGTGATTTGCCAAAACAGATAGCAGAAAGTGTCAATTCAATTATGGTCAAGTGAAGCTTTGGGAGAGTCAGAAAATGGCAACAACATTATTTTGAACACATTACCATGCTATTTTGAAAAATGATCGCTCTAATGCAGTAATTTAGCATTTAGTCTAATTTTGACATTTGAACCCTGGCTGGGTACAAGAGGGGAAATGTCCACCATAAAAATAATAAAAACATCACTGAGGTTAAGGTCATGAGAGACATAAGGTGACTTCAATCCCATCAGGATGAATGTCGAATTACATAACAGGTTCTGTTTTCTGTTCAACCAGCACAGTGACTGTAAAAGAAAATAAACAATTTGCACCCTACTCAGTCAGAGTAAATCATATAAAAATTACATTTGTCACATGCGGCGTAAACAACAGATGTAGACTAACAATGAAAAGCAGACTTACGGCCCTTCCCAATGATGTGGAGAGTAAAACTGAAATATAATAAAAAGATAACTTGACTATATACACCGGTTACCAGTACCAAGTCGATGTGCAGGAGTATGAGAAAATTGAGGTAGATACAGTGCACTCTGAGAGATCCTTAATGAAAAGAGAAAATAGTATTCTGACCCCTTGACTTTTTCCACATTTGTTATGTTACAACCTTATTCTAAAATTGATTAAATTCAATCTACACACAATACCCCATAATGACAAAGCAAGAAAAGGTTACATTCTTTTGTTGTTGCACATTTCAAATTTAAAAAAGGAAATATCACATTCACATAAGTTTTCAGACCCTTTTATCTCAATACTTTGTTGAAGCACTTTTGGCAGCGATTACTGCCTCGAGTCTTCTTGAGTATGACGCTACAAGCTTGGCACACCTGAGTTTTTTCCATTCTTATCTGCAGATCCTCTCAAGCTACATCAGGTTGGCTCGGGAGCTTCGCTGCACAGCTATTTTCAGGTCTTCCCAGATATGTTCGATCGGGTATGGCCACTCCAGGACATTTAGAGACTTGTCCCGAAGCCACTCCTGCATTGAGTCTGCTGTGTGCTCAGCATCGTTTTCCTGTTGGAATGTGAACCTTCACCCCTATCTGAGGTCCTGAGCGCACTGGAGCAGATTTTCATCAAGGATCTCTTTGTACTTCGGTTCATTTTTCCCTCGATCCTGACTAGTCTTCCAGTCCCTGAAAAACATCCCTACAGCTTGATGCTGACACCACCATGTTTCACAGCAGGGATGGTGCCAGGTTTCCTCCAGGCGTAACGCATGGAATTCAGGACAAAGAGTTCAATCTTTGTTTCATCAGACCAGAGAATCTTGTTTCTCATGGTCTGAGAGTCCTTTAGGTGCCTTTTGGCAAACTCCAAGCGGGCTATCATGCCTTTTACTGAGGAGTGGCTTCCATCTGGCCCCTCTGCCATAAAGGCCTGATTGGTGGAGTTCTGCAGAGAAGGTTGTCCTTCTGGAAGGTTCTCCCATCTCCACAGAGGAACTCTGGAGCTCTGTCAGAGTGACCATTGGGTCATCTCCCTGACAACAGCCCTTTTCCCCCAATTGCTCCGTTTGGCCGGATGGCCAGGTCTACGAAGAGTCTTGGTGGTTCCAATATTTTTCCATTTAAAAATGATGGAGGCCACTGTGTTCTTGGGGACCTTCAATGCACCAGAAACACATTCCTGTCTCTGAGCTCTATGGACAATTCCTTCTACCTCATGGCTTGGTTTTTGCTCTGACATACTGTAGACTGTCTTCTGTGGGACCTTATATAGACAGATGTGTGCCTTTCCAAATAAGCTCCAAACAATTGAATTTACCACAGGTGGACAATCAAGTTGTAGAAACATCTCAAGGACGATCAATAGAAACATCAATAGAAAAGATCCACCTGAAACAAAATGCTGGTCTTATACCAAAGGGATTGAATAATTATTTAAAAGAGGTATTTCTGTTTTTAATTTCAATACATTTGCCAAAATTTCTACAAACCTGTGTTTTCTTTGTTATTGTGTGTAGATTGATGAGGGACATTTTTTATTTAATCCATTTTAGAATGAGGCTTAGAATAAGAATAAAGTCAATGGTTCTGAATACTTGCACTGTATAATCCATGAGTAACTGTGTTGTTTGTGTATAGTAAAGATAGTAGAGTGTTAACTGCTTCTAAGCTCCACTGAGTTGATGCAGGTAAAAAAGACATTCACCTTCTAGGCGACAGACTGGCTGATATTACTATAATTAGTCAAGTGGCAGATGATTAACTGTCTCTCTCTCTTGCTCTTTCTGTCGTTTTCACTTTATTTCCTTCCCTCTCACTAACACCATTCACTGGGAAAACTGGGTAAATATTAGGGGATACCTTTATCTATGTACACTATATATACAAAGGTATTTGGACACCCATTCAAATGAGTGGATTTTGCTATTTTCAGCCACACCTGTTGCTGACAGGTGTATAACATTGAGCGCACAGCCATGCTATCTCCATGATCAAACATTGGCAGTAGAATGGCCTTAATGAAGATCTCAATGACTTTCAACATGGCACGGTCATAGGATGCCACCTTTCCAACAAGTCAGTTTGTCAAATTACTGCCCTGCTAAAGCTCCCCAGCACAACTGTAAGTGCTGTTATTGTGAAGTGGAAACGTCTAGGAGCAACAACGGCTCAGCCGTGAAGTGGTAGGCCGCACAAGCTCACAGAATGGGACCGCCGAGTGCCAAAGCGCATAGCGCATAAAAATGGTCTGATCTTGGTTGCAACACTCACTAACAAGTTCCAAACTGCCTCTGGAAGCAACTTCAGCACAATGACTGTTCATCGGGAGCTTCATGAAATAGGCTTCCATGGCAGGAGCAGCCGCACACCAGCCTAAGATCACAATGAGCAATGCCTAGTGTTGCCTAATACAGACAGAAAAACTCATTAGTACCCATCCTCCTTCAGACGATCCCAAAGGTGAAGAGGCTGGATGTGGAGGTCCTGGGCTGGTGTGGTTACACTTGGTCTGCAGTTGTGAGGCCAGTTGGACGTACTTCCAAATTCGCTAAAACAACGTTGGAGGTGGCATGTGGTAGAGAAATGAACATCCTAATCCCTGGCAGCAGATCTGGTTGACATTCCTGTGGTCAGAATGCTAATTGTACGCTGCCTCAATACTTGAAACTGCACATTTTAGAGTGGCCTTTTATTGTATCCAGCACATTGTGCACCTGTGTAATGATCATTCTGTTTAATCAGCTTCTTGATATGCCACACCTGTCAGGTGGATGGATTATCTTGGCATTGGAGAAATGCTCAATAACAGGGATGTAAACAAATTTGTGCACAGAATTTGGGATAAAGAAACTCTGTGTGTGTATGGACAATTTCTGGGATATTTTATTTCAGCTCATGAAACATGGGGCCAACACTTTATATGTTGTGTTTTTATTTTTGTTCAGTATGCATGCATCCATTCCGGACCTCCAAAATCTCCCTTCTACCCCATGAGTCCAGGGAGATATCTGGGTTGGGATAAGTTCAAGACACGCACCTGACGTGCGTGCAACTGCTTACATATTTGTGGAATATTCTAACTCCTTAAAGGGTATGTGTCATCATGGTGACATATCTAAGCTTTTATAGTCTGGCATGAATGAATCCACATATTTTCAGAATTGTATAATATTTGTAGTCTTTACCTGATAATTTATTCACAGTCAATTCTCGAGTGTTAAATCAACAATGGGAATGTAACATTTACTGTAAAACTGGTCAAGTGTCTATATGGTTCCACACTTTTCAGTTTTAAAGGTCGTGAACAGACAAAATCATATTTTTCATGAAAATTGATGATATTTGAAGATAACAATATTAAAGTATAATGACCAATGTATGAAAAATGACTGTTGCTTCTACTTTGATAAAGTTTGATCGTTACTGGTCCCCTCCCCCATGTCAAACACTTGGATTCATTATTAAAGGGACAAGATGAAATAACCCTAAGTCTAATTTTAATACACCAATGGTAACAGGACATTTGCTTACCTAATTAACATAACTACAGCCTTGTAACCAACATCGGAGAAAAGCGTGTTAGCAGGGGGGCATGGTTTATACAGTGCATTCGGAAAGTATACAGACCCCTTCCCTTTTACTACATTTTGTTATGTTACAGCCTTATTCTAAAAGGTTTTTAAAAATATATAAAAAATGATCAGCAATCTACACACAATACCCAATTGTGTGAAAACTTTTTTTTTAAATGTTTGCAAATGTATTAAAAATAGACACTGAAATACCTTATTTACATAAGTATTCAGACCGTTTGCTAAAAGACATTTGAAATTGAGCTCAGGTGCATCCTGTTTTCATTGATCATCCTTGAGATGTTTCTACAACTTCAATGGAGTTCACCTGTGGTAAATTCAATTGATTGAACAAGATTTGGAAAGGCACATGCCTGTCTATATAAGGTCCCACAGTTGACAGTGCATGTCAGAGCAAAAACCAAGCCATGAGGTCGAAGGAATTGTCCATAGAGCTCCGAGACAGGATTGGGTCTAGGCACAGATCTGGGGAAGGGTAGTC
The DNA here is from genome assembly GCF_018296145.1 of Oncorhynchus tshawytscha. Taxonomy (NCBI): domain Eukaryota; kingdom Metazoa; phylum Chordata; class Actinopteri; order Salmoniformes; family Salmonidae; genus Oncorhynchus; species Oncorhynchus tshawytscha. The sequence goes on along the minus strand of NC_056454.1, from coordinate 25,603,843 downwards.
AAACATTTCTGCAGCACTGTGTCACCAAGAACACAGTGGCCTCTATCATTCTTAAATGGAAGAAGTTTCGAACCACCAAGACTCTTCCTAGAGCTGGCCGCCCAGCCAAACTGATTAATCGGGGGAGAAGGGCTTGGTCAGGAAAGTGAACAAGAACCCGATGGTCACTATGACAGAGCTCCAGAGTTCCTCTGTGGAGATGGGAGAAACTTCCAGAAGGACAACCTTCTCTGCAACACTCCAACCATCAGGCCTTTATGGTAGAGTTGCCAGATGGAAACCGCTCCTCAGTAGAAAGCACATGACAGCCCACTTGGAGTTTGCCAAAGGACAGCTAAAGGACTCAGACCATGAGAAACAACATTCTCTGGTCTGATGAAACCAATATTGAACATTTTGTTTCTGAATGCCATGCGTTTAGTCTGGAGGAAACCTGGCACTATGGTGGCTGTATCATACTGTGGGTTTTTGTTTCAGCAGCAGGGACTGGGAGACTAGTCAGGATCGAGGGAAAGATGAATGGAGCAGAGTACAGAGAGATCCTTGATCAAAACCTGATCCAGAGCGCTCAGGACATCAAACTGGGGAGAAGGTTCACCTTCCAACAAGGCAACGACGCTAAGCACACAGCCAAGACAAAGCAGGAGGGGCTTCGGGACAACTCCGAATGTCATTGATTGGCCCAGCCAGAGCCCGGTCTTGAACCCGATAGAACATCTCTGGAGAGACCTGAAAATAGCTGTGCAGTGACGCTCCCCATCCAACATGACAGAGCTTTAGAGGATCTGCAGAAAATAATGGGAGGCTCTCCCCAAATACAGGTGTGCCAAGCTTATAGTGTCATACCCAAGAAGACTTGAGGCTGTAATCACTGCCAAAGGTGTTTCAGCAAAGTACTGAGTAAAGGGTCTGAATACTTGTGTAAATGTTAAATTCAGTTGTTTATTTTTATAAATATGCAAACATTTCCCAATTTTTTTTGTTGCTTTGTCATGTATTGTGTGTGTATTGATGAGGGGGAAAAATGATTTAATTAATTTTAGAATAAGGCTGTAACGTAACAAAATGTGGAAAAAGTCAAGGGGTCTGAATACTTTCCGAATGCACTGTATGTTTCCCCTTTCATCTGTGTCTGGTGTTAGCTAGTTACTGGCTAGCTTGAGCTTTCACCACTATGGAACAAAAAGGGTGAGGGTTCTTCAAAACTATGACACAGTTGTCAAGTCCACACTTCCGTCAGTGCTGCTGTGCATTGAAAGAGACATGCCTAACAGAGTGAGCCATATTCCAGTTCGAGTTCTGGAGGTGAAATGGAAGGTGTAGAAGGTATTTTGAGGAGCCCTGAGCCTTGCATTGATGGTTATGATACATTTATGTGTGGTCTGGTGGGAGTGAGATTTTAAAGAGGTTGGAACCTGGCCTTTTGGCTGATCCATGGCTGGTTTCAGGTTGGGTGGAAAGAGGGTAGATGCTGTTGAAGGTAACCCGAAGTCAACTTTTTTTGTTTGTTTGTGAAGCTTCAGATCAGAGGGCTCACGTGCTCCGTGTGAAGCAACTTGCGTCAAGATTGGTTACTTGCTTTGGTCTTAGGAACAGGGCATCATTGAAAGGAGTGATTTCCGGGGAGGGTTAACTGTGGAGGTGGAGCAATTGAAATGGAAGATTCCTGGTGTTAGTGACTCCTGCCTATTGATGTGACGCAGACCTGGTGGTGAGCATGGTGAAACGTGAGTCAGTGTTTACCCGACAAGGTCATGTTAGGATACATCAGTTACATCAGCATTTGTGGCGACTCCATTGAGCTAGAAATATAGTGAAACAGCATTCTTCTAAACAGACAGTGACTACAGGGCAAAACAGATCAAAAGGACATAGATAGCCACTCAAACATTAACTGTTTGAGACTTGCTGCCACTCTAATATGTCCCCTATATAAATGTAATTGCAACAGAACCACTACGACATATCACTTACATTGGTACAGCTTCTTATAAAAGACACACCTCAAAATATGTTAATGATTGAGAGACAACAGTACCATGCACCCACTAGTGTTCAAAAGGTTTTTGGTACTCCAAAAATGCAGTATAATACTGTTTTCTGAATTATAGTAATATGCTGGCATAAACTACTGGCAGCAATTGCCCAGTAAATTACTGTAGAGTTGCAGGACAGAGGGTGTAGAATTCCTAAAATAGTCTATTATCATATTCTGTGGGGGTACAGCATTCTCACTCACCGGTGCAACAAATATAGCCTTTCACAAGGCTCACTTTAAAATATCTTAATGAACCAGAGATTATTTCCCGCCCACAAACATTTCGCACAATGCATCATAATTCATACTTTAAAACACATTTAAGGTATTTGACATCTCTACAGTTTTTACTGTATTCAGTTTACACAGTATCATGTTACTGATAAAATTACAAAATGGCTAACAGTGTATGTAACATGTTATGTGAATCAGAGCTATTAAAATTTTTCATCCTCGTACATCTGATAGAAAATGGGCTAAATCCGACTCATGAAATGTCCAGCACCCAAGTTACTTTACCTGTTCCGCTCAAGTGCCAAACCAAGTGCCAAATCATGCTTCTTCACATGAAGGTGACATATCTGAGCATACATTTGCACTGGATTCAGTACTAGGCTATACAAGGCCCAGGAAGGCAAACATTGTGATATTTAATCCAAGTTGCTATTTCCTAAGCACATCTCTGCTATTTCTGTTTCAGAAATGCAGCATAGCAAATTCTGATCTCCAATTCCAACACAAGTTTTCTGAAACGATGCAAACGTAGGCCAATCTTTGTAAAACATTTATTTTGATTTATTTAACCGAAAATATAAGTTGCACACCCTCAATACCCCTACCTGCCCTGTTTGTTATTATGGACAATGTGATGGGTGCAGATTGGGTCTTCAGAGGCAGTCCCTCACAGTACAGACCAAACATGGTGGTAGAGTGTTGGTCTGTGATAACCTTCAAACTGTCAGTACATAAAGCATTAATAAAAATGTTGTCATATTGCACGAAAATACTGTAATTTCCCATAAATGCTCCGCCATCTTGGTTGCTTTAATTTTTTTGTTTTTTTTCTATACATTTAATTAAATTTCAATCTCTTTTTTCCATTGTCGAAAAAAATATATCTTCCTGAACCCGCCTCACCCACTGTGGTACGAATCTGCAATTTTTTTTAGACCTTATAACTGGAAACTCCATCAGAGGTTAGCCAGCTTATTAGCTACTAGCTTTTTAGTCATCATTAGTCACTTCTAGCTTTCTTTACCTTTAGCTCGGACTCCAGCCGCTTTAGCCCGGATATCCAGGATAATACCTGCCAGTCTGCACAGCACGATGTCAGCCCTGAGCATATTGGACTGCTTTTTCTTCCACTACATCACTGGATTCCTGCCGCAAGCTCTGAAGCTCTGGACCACTACACTGGATCTTTGCAGCTAGCTAGTTGCTACCGAGTGGCTATTGTGGCTAATGCCCTTGTACAGAAGCATGCACCAGCAAGCCTCAAGCTAGCCTCAAGCTAGGCCCATTTCCCAGCTAGCAAACGAAGTACACCAACTACAATACCTCTCTTGCCAATTGGCCTGGATCCTTTGTCAATACGGAGCCCCGCCGATCCCTCACGACTGGTCTGCTGGTCTGCTGACGAAATTCAGCTGATGTGCTCTCAACTGGCCTCTGCATCGTGGATGTTGGTGTTGATCCATCTGCTAGCCTCGGTCTGCTAGCTTCCTGAACGCTGTGTCTCCCGCTTGCCTTGCATAGTAATCGACTACTGAACGGCTCCCTGTTTCATCTTTGCTGCTCATTGGACCCTATGATCACTCAGTTACACAGCTGATGCCTGCTGGACTGTTCATTAACACTGTACTTTATTTTGTTTATCTGTCGGCCCCAGTCTCGAACGCAGGCCCTGTGTGCAGCTAACTCACCCTCTCTGCCCATTCATCGCCATTTACCTGTTGTTGTTTGCCTAGCTGTTTACTTGTTCTTGTCTCACCCACTGTTGTCTTAGCTCTCCCAATCAACACCTGTGATTGCTTTATGCCTTTGTCTAATGTCAATATGCCTGACATACTGTTGTTTAGGGCAGCTCTCATTGTTTTATTTTACTGCGGAGCCCCTAGTCCTGCTCATCATGTCTAAGATAGCCCGTTTGTCCCACCCCTCACACATGCAGAGACCGCACCTAGCTTAACAGGCGCATCCAGAGATGCAACCTCTCTCATCATCACTTAATGCCTACCCCCACTGTACTCGCACCCTACCATACCCTTGTCTGTACACTATGCCCTGAATCTATTCTACCACGCCCATAAATCTGCTCCTTTTATTTTCTGTTCCCAAAGTACTAGACGACCAGTTCTTATAGCCTTTAGCCATACCCTCATCCTACTGATGTAGAGGTTAACCCAGGCCCTGTGTGTCCCCAGGCGCGCTCATTTGTTGACTTCTGCAACTGTAAAATCCTTAGGTTCATGCATGTTAACATCAGAAGCATCCTCCCTAAGTTTGCTTTATTCACTGATTTAGCACACTCTGCAAACCCTGCTGTCCTAGCCGTGTCTGAATCCTGGTTTAGGAAGGCCACCAAAAATTCTGAAATTCCCATCTCCAATTACAACATTTTCCGTCAAGACAGAACTGCTAAAGGGGGTGGAATTTCAATCTACTGTAGAGATAGCCTGCACAGTGCTGTCATACTATCCAGGTCTATGCCCAAACAGTTTGAGCTTCTACTTTTAAAGAGCCATCTGTCCAGAAATAAGTCACTGTTGCCGCTTGTTATAGACCCCACTCAGCTCACAGCTGTGCCCTGGACACCATATGTGAATTGATTGCCCCCCACCTATCGTCAGAGTTCGAACTTTTAGGTAACCTAAATTGGGATATGCATAACACCCCGGCCGTCCTACAATCCAAGCTAGATGCCCTTAATCTCACGCAAATTATCAAGGAACCTATCATGTACAACCCCATATCCACAAACATGGGCACCCTCATAGATATCATCCTGACCAACTTGCCCTCTAAATATACCTCTGCTGTTTTCAAGCAGGATCTCTGCGATCACTGCCTCATTGCCTGCATCCGCTATGGGTCCGCGGTCAAATGACCAAATCTCATCACTGTCAATGTAGCGGGGTGCTTAATTGGCGGCAGAGAAGTCAGGCGCAAGAGAGCAGAACTGGGTGATAACCGGAGATTTATTTAGAAAAACCAACGGCATCCAGAACAACAAGATACATGGGCACAAAAATAACCCGTCGTGTGCTCACGGGGAAACACTATAATAAACATTCCAACACAAAGACATGGGGGGAACAGAGGGTTAAGTACACAACAAGTAATTGAGGGGATTGAAACCAGGTGTGAGGAAAAAAAAGACAAAACACATGGAAAATGAAAAGTGGATCGATGATGGCTAGAAGACCGGCGACGCCGATCGCCGAGCGCTGCCCGAACAATGAGAGGACCCAACTTTGGCGGAAGTCGTGACAGTCAAGCGCTCCCTAAAACACTTCTGCGAGCAGGCCTTTCTAATTGACCTGGCCCAGGTTTCCTGGAAGGATATTGACCTCATCCCATCAGCAGAGGATGACTGGTTGTTCTTTAAAAGTGCTTCCTCACCATCTTAAATAAGCATGCCCCTTTCAAAAATGTTAGAACTAAGAACAGATATAGCCCTTGGTTCTCTTCAGACTTGACTGCCTTTGTCCAGCACAAAATATCCTGTGGTGTACTGCACAAGCTTGGAATAGTCCCTGCCATATGCAACTTGTCAGGGAAGTCAGAAACCAATACACACAGTCAGTTAGGAAAGCAAAGGCGAGCATGGATGAATCCACGATAATCGCGAATTTCAATAAGCATTTCTCTACGGCTGGCCATGATTTCCACCTGGCTACCCCAACTTTGGCCAACAGCTCTGCACCCCCTGCAGCAACTGGCCCAAGCCCCCCCTCCCCTTCAACCAAATCCAGAATGCAACTCAGCATTCTTTGTCCTCCAAACACGACGAGTTGAGTTTTTACCAAAAAGTTCTATTTTGGTTTCATCTGACCATATGACATTCTATCCAATCTTTTTCTGGATCATCCAAATGCACTCTAGCAAACTTCAGACAGGCCTGGACATGTACTGGCTTAAGCAGGGGGACACGTCTGGCACTGCAGGATTTGAGTCCCTGGCGGCGTAGTGTGTTACTGATGGTAGGCTTTGTAACTTTGGTCCCAGCTCTCTGCAGGTCATTCACTAGGTCCCCCCGTGTGCTTCTGGGATTTTTGCTCACCGTTCTTGTGATCATTTTGACCCCACGGGGTGAGATCTTGCATGGAGCCCCAGATCGAGGGAGATTATCAGTGGTCTTGTATGTCTTCCATTTCCTAATAATTGCTCCCACAGTGGATTTCTTCAAACCAAGCTGCTTACCTATTGCAGATTCAGTCTTCCCAGCCTGGTGCAGGTCTACAGTTTTGTTTCTGGTGTCCTTTGACAGCTCTTTGGTCTTGGCCATAGTGGAGTTTGGAGTGTGACTGTTTGAGGTTGTGGACAGGTGTCTTTTATACTGATAACAAGTTCAAACAGGTGCCATTAATACAGGTAACGAGTGGAGGACAGAGGAGCCTATTAAAGAAGAAGTTACAGGTCTGTGAGAGCCAGAAATCTTGCTTGTTTGTTGGTGACCAAATACTTGTTTTCCACCAAAATTTGCAAATAAATTCATTAAAAATCCTACAATGTGATTTTCAGGATTTTTTTTTCTAATTGTCTGTCATAGTTGAAGTTTACCTATGATGAAAATTACAGGCCTCTCTCATATTTTTAAGTGGGAGAACTTGCACAATTGGTGGCTGACTAAATACATTTTTGCCCCACTGTACATGCTGTTATGGTAATATTTACATAGGGTAAGATGCTATTTAGTCCTGCAGTTATGACTGCAATGTAGAGACATAGTAAGTACTTTCACCCCCACTTTAATTGCAGAGATTCAGAGAGGGCTACAGTCAATGGAGAGTGTTGCAAAGATAATTAGAAGAGCATACACAGATATAGAACCCAGATATAGCAGAGTTGCTGAAGGAGGATGAGGACATTCATATTTCCTTTGATGGTACTTGGCACAAGAGAGGATTCATTCACCAGAAACCCAGAATGCAAAATAATGTCTGAACTCTGTAATATGGTCACGAAGCCCCATTTTAACTGCATTAGCCTGTCTTTATCGGCCATTTTCTCAAAATGTCATGTTCCCTTTGCGCCAATTCATTTTTCTCAGTCTTCAAAGGTGTAAGGGATTTCCTCCTCTTCTTCCGAAGAGGAGAGGCGAAAAGGATCGGAGGACCAATATGCGGCGTGGTAAGTGTCCATGGTTCTTTTAATACGAAAATGTACACATGAACAAACTAACAAAACAAGAAACGTGAAAACCCAAAACAGCCCTATCTGGTGCAAACACAGAGACAGAAACAAACACCTACAAACACACAGTGAAACCCAGGCTACCTAAGTATGATTCTCAATCAGAGACAACTAATGACACCTGCCTCTGATTGAGAACCATACTAGGCCGAAACATAGAAATACCCAAATCATAGAAAAACAAACATAGACTGCCCACCCCAACTCACGCCCTGACCATACTAAATAATGACAAAACAAAAGAAATAAAGGTCAGAACGTGACAAAAGGACATACATTCATATTATTCCACACACTTAGGTCTTATAGTCAGACTTTTACAGAGAATTCTTTAAATATTTGTGTCGTTTTGACTTTACATGTAACGGCTTTCTTTTGGTGAAGGAGAGGCGGACCAAAACGCAGCGTGGTGGTTATTCATGTTTTTTAATAGAGACACTAGACATGAATAAACTAACAAAAACGTGGAAAACCAAAAACAGCCCTATCTGGTGCAAAACACAGAGACAGGAACAATCACCCACAAACACAGAGTGAAACCCAGGCTACCTAAATATGGTTCCCAATCAGAGACAATGACTAACACCTGCCTCTGATTGAGAACCATATCAGGCCAGACATAGAAATAGACAAACAAGACATCCAACATAGAATGCCCACTCAGATCACACCCTGACCAACCAAAACATAGAAACATACAAAGCAAACTATGGTCAGGGTGTGACATTACATCTAATTTTATCTGTAAATATATCCAAATATGCATCCGTCATACATGTGAATAGTGTATTTTTTAATTAATTCCATTAAATTACAATATCTTGATGAGCTGATGTGTAAAAGTCTGACCATTATCACAATAAAACATTTTTGCACATTTAAATGTTTAAATAAATAAAACTTGTAATATAATAATATCTTGCATTAATGTATACTTTCAACTGGTAAAGCTTCAGTCTGATGAGTTTAAAGGGAACAATATTCCCTATTAGCCTGTGGTGCTTGGCTTTAAATTAACACATTTTTGTTTTGATGCATTTTTATATTGCCAATTTTGACTTTGCAGCTGGCCTATCTAAGGGGAAATCACCCAGTTCAGCCTCCAGGACTAGACTCAAACTTCAACCAGCCCACAAAACACCAAATATGCATTGGAAATAGTCTGCATTCTCTAGAATATAGAGAAACATGGTCATATAAAGATATCCCCTGATATGAACCCTTTTTAGCCCAGTGTTTTGTTTGTCAGGCAGGCCTTTGGTGGTGGATCAAACTAGTCATCGGTGTGACACATTGGGTAAGGAATGCGTCTCAGACATCCAAAGGGACCCTGGTTATTACTGTGATCACCTGTGCCTCCCTCTATGACATGGGACATATGATGTCTGAAGGAGAGAGCGAGGGCGGGATGGAGGGAGAGAGAGGGATTGAGAGAGGTGTTGTAGCAGCAGTTTTGCATAAATTTTGCTTGTCTGAACAGCCTGCTGTGGGATGCTGATAAGTGGTGAAGAGACGTCTGAATGTTAACATGCTAATCAAGCATTGAGACTGTGCCTTGCTATGCTTAGGGAAATCAGTGGGTGTTGTTGCATCAGACACACACACACACACACACACACACATACACGCACACACACACACAAGCACGCACACACACACAGTGCTGATTTATGCTGAGGGAAAGAAACATATTTACTTCCACTCAGGAAATGGAGAGGAGATTTACTGTCAGCTTTACTCATCTCCCCTATCTCCTGGCCCTTCCCCTCTCTGTGTATGAATACAGTAAGAATAGAGGGATTCATAGACATAGAAAAACCAGGTTAATGAGGACTGATCTGCTCCTGAATCCAAGGAAAACAAGTTCCATGCCATAAATCAGGCACCAACCCAAAGAGAGCTTTTTGACTAACCGAGACGAGAGCTCCCGTTGGACTACACCGTTCATCATCCCGACCATCGAGACCTCAGGGTCACACATAAATATGCTCCTAATTTGCTGAAGCTATTTCTCACCATGGTTACCCCAGCGATGTCCAACAGCTGTAACTTACTGACAGGCAAGGGGGCGAAAGCCCAGGTGATTGGAGTTATTCAATATTAATATGTGCTTCCTGCCTGGGGCATAATAGTTGTGACGCACCTCGTCAACCTTCAATTAACCCAGCAGCCCGCTCTTCATCCTTTATGGCTTCCCTCCCCTCCTCCGCTCCTCCTCCTCCTCCTGTTAGAGGCATGAAAAGCCCTGGGCTCCTGCTGCAGTGACAGAGGAGACTGGTATCTCTGTTAATTAAATTTATCAGCACTAATAACAGGCTTCCCCTAAAGAGGTGGATGGAGCGACAGAACCAAACAGTGGTGTTAGAGTGCCTAAAATAATGAGCGATGGAACAAAGGTTCCATCTAGGGAGGTCTCTGCTGAACACAAGTATACAGCAAATTCTCCAGTATTAAATCAACATTGACAGTCTATATGGGTCCACACTTTCAAGTCTTAAATTAACACTGTACTTAGTATTGATGCTGTTACACTATGTCACTGTTAGGGAACTAACACTCAGTGTTATGCAATATCAACTCATAATATTTTTAACACTAGGAAGTGTATATACTTTGCAGCAATGATGTTATACAATAGCACCTCATATAGTATTTTTAACCTCTAACGTCTAGGCTAACATATGGGATTATTGTTAGATGGTCATACCATGGATCCTTTAGTTATTTGATTTATTATTTTAGAACCCTTCAATATGTACAATATGGAGCCATAATGGAACATGATGGGAGTCAGCTAACATGATTTGCAATGCCAAAGTGAGTAATTCTAGTCTAGCAGTTTAGGTAAAATGTTAAAAAATATTTGCATTATGATGCAAACTCACTGAAAGGGAACTCACATAGTTTTAATCCTTCGTATACGTGCAATGGTTGTCTGTCATTTTAGAATACACTCATTGAATAACACATTAATAAATGGACACACATAACCCCTTATTTTTTCGGAAACAAAACTACTTCCTTACTTACATTCATTTGTATGGGTTACCTTCAGATGAGTCCCGTGACACCGAGAACACTATCATGTTTGTGAGAGTCTCCCCTTCCCACAGTGTGGTCATTAGTTTGTAGCCCAAACGGTTCGGACACTACAGACAGAAGTTGGCACATCAGCGTTACCAACTTCAGACGTAGAGAAAAACGGAGAACACCATTGTATTTGTGAGAATCTCACCTGTCCATAATTTGTAGGCCAAAATGTTCGGGTGCAAAGGACATTTTCGTGAGGAGACTGATTAATGGAATGTCTCATGGATTGACAAACTACCACTGTAGCTTGGACACCTTCCATCGCAGATGCAGAAGGCCAACATAGGCAGATTGAGACGCAGCCCATTTGTTTATTATGTTACTTAGATAGATGCATGGTGCATCAATAGACTCTTTTAACCATTACACTTAGAGGTCTGTATCTCTTGACAAGGTCACTCAGTGTTGGATTAAGGATACTACAACAATATTTATTCTTTATTGCCACATTCACTTATGTAATCTTTTATAAAGTCTTCAGATCTGGCAGCAGACATGCTCAAGCTTAAATTAATAACATGACCATCTAAACCATTTCTACTGGAAACAACATAGCAGTAACGGGTAAAATCTGATTGGATTAATTTAGAAAAATGTATTTTATTTACCTTTGTGTAGCAAAAGATTAATCAATCAAGGTACATGCAAAAACAGATATAATAAACTATCCTAAATAATATAGCTGGATTCTGATTAGGGCATTACATGCCGGATAGGTTAGTGTGATCCATCTCTGGTGATGGTTTGGGAGAGCACCAGAGAGAATATTATAGACAGTTACTGTCAAAGTGCTTGATGAGTTCCTGTGTCCTGTGACCTGTTAATGACATTCCGTCTGGATGTTCTCATGATATTTAGTGTGTGCTTATGTAACTTGATAGTAAAACACATGTTTGAAATTAAAAATAATGGTCTGGCTGGTGATTGATGTGTCATGTAGTGACCTTGTTGAACTTAAAGAACATGTCTTTGAACGTTTGAGACAGTTGAGAACGTGTGTAGTGAATGGGGAGGCCTGAGTTTGAACTGTTTGAACGTTTGAGACAGTTGAGAACGTGTGTAGTGAATGGGGAGGCCTGAGTTTGAACTGTTTGAACATTTGAAACAGTTGGGAATTTTTGTAGTGAACTTATGGAGCTGCTGTGTATTGAGCTTGTGACCCCTTGTAGAATGGACAGGAAAAAGTCATTTCCAGGTAGGCCTGCCTGAGTATAATAAGTGTTAGACTTGTCCTGTGAACACTAGGAGCAAGAAGAAACCTCAAGACAGATAAACTACAGAAAACTATAGAAAACACTAGGTGTATTGTGTCCTTCATGTCTGGGCCACAATGACAAAACCGTCGATGTCATTATTTGTGATGCATCTGATTGTTTTACTGGTGTGATTGATAAGAGTGAAGGCCATGTGGGTTAAATTTTCCAACCCGGCGATTCAACAGTGAAGATTTTCACACACAGCTGTCTCAACACCCCTTTTCAGCCAAAAACTGAGAGTTTTTCTCCTGCATTTCACATGAAAGAATGGCTTAAGATAAGACTATGTCAGAACGAACAGGTCCTGAGTGGAACATCCCTGCCTAGTTACGCATTGGAAGAGGAAGTCTGTGGGCGAGATGATTTGAAAGCCATAAGTACCTCTTCAGTAGCATATAGTCCAGACTGCGAAGTGACAAGTGTAGGTTGTTATGAATCTAATAGCACAAATGCCCCCAAATCTGTTAGTTCGTATGTATTTTCAAGGTCAACTACTTTGTGCCTGTCTTTAGCTTCAGGTGGCAAGATTGTTCTAAAGTGCTTGATATGATGGAACAAGTGCAACAATTTTTTTCAACATCATGAACATTTAAGACGATGGTCCCTTCTGTCTTGAAGACAAAACTTGGGCTTAACGGCAAGAAGGTTGATCTACAGTAGTTCCTCCTTTAAAAGTTTTGAGCTTACACCGTGGGATTTAGAGGTACCCAGCGTCACGGCTTCATTGTTCCAGACCACCGCAAGGGGGAGTTAGAGCACTCATTATGCATTTGGGTCCCAAGGTTTTTATATGACCAATCATTTTGAGTGGTTCCAATGACGAATTTGACGCGAACCACCAATCCCTGCTGACTTTCTTCAGCAAAGATGGCTGACAAAACATTACAGTGGAATCTAATTTAAGTAATTCTAACGTCATAACGAGTCAAGCAAAAAATGTACAATTGAGAGGAATATGTTAGTTAATGTAGAGACATGTTACCCCAATCTTCCACCAAGGCACCTGCAAGTTCTCTGACATTTCTGGGGGGAATGGCCCATGCCCTCATCCTCCGATCTAACAGGTCCCAGACCTGCTCAATGGGATTGAGATCCGGGCTCTTCACTGGCCATGGCAGAACACTGACATTTCTGTCTTGCAGGAAATCACGCACAGAATGAGCAGTATGGCTGGTGGCATTGTCATGCTGGAGGGTCATGTCAGGATGAGCGCAGCATTGAGATTGCCTGCAATGACAACAAACTAAGTCCAATGATGCTGTGATACACCACCCCAGACCATGACGGACCCTCCACCTCCAAATCGATCCCGCTCCAGAGTACAGGCCTCGGTGTAAGACTCATTCCTTCGATGATAAACGCAAATCCGACCATCACCCCTGGTGAGACAAAACCGCAACTCATCAGTTAAGAGCACTTTTTGCCAGTCCTGTCTGGTCCAGCGACGGTGGGTTTGTGCCCATAGGCGACGTTGTTGCCAGTGATGTCAGGTGAGAACCTGCCTTACAATAGGCCTACAAGCCCTCAGTCCAGCCTCTCTCAGCCTACTGCAGACAGTCTGAGCACTGATGGAGGGATTGTGTGTTCTTGGTGTAACTCGGGCAGTTGTTATTGCCATCCTATACCTGTCCAGCAAGTGTGATGTTCGGATGTACTGATCCTGTGCAGGTGTTGTTACACGTGGTCTGCCACTGCGAGGACGATCAGCTGTCCCTCTTGTCTCCCTGTAGCGCTGTCTTAGGCGACTCACAGTACGGACATTGCAATTTATTGCCCTGTTCACATTTGCAGTCCTCATGCCTCCTTGCAGCATGACTAAGGCACGTTCACACAGATGTGCAAGGACCCTGGGCATCTTTTTTTGCATTTTTCAGAGTCCGTAGAAAGGCCTCTTTAGTGTCCTAAGTTTTCATATCTGTGACCTTAATTGCCTACCATCTGTAAGCTGTTAGTGTCTTATTGACCGTTCCACAGGTTCATGTTCATTAATTGTTTATGATTCATTGAGCAAGCATGGGAAACAGTGTTTACACCCTTTACAATGAAGATCTGTGAAGTTATTTGGATTTTTACAAATCATCTTTGAAAGACAGGGTCCTGAAAAAGGGACATTTCTTTATTTTGCTGAGTTTATATATATATATATATGTGTATATGTATATGTATATATATATATGTATATATACATATATATATATATATATGTAAGTTTTATAGCCCATGTCCCTTCACAGAGGCGGGCCACTGATTGAGCAGCCCTATCTTATGAAAATCCAAATCTCTCATTTTAGAAGCTAAAATCACATTTCATCCCATCACAAATAATTTCATATTCAAACATTTAAATTTAACAATTCCATGTGAATCCGATAACTCTGATGTGTAGACTTTCCACTGTAGAGTTTATGTCGTCTTATCATTGATGAGAATGTCTCAGATGACAACCGTACTGACATCATATTCATTAAGTACAATTGGTTGCATACCAGAATATAGTTCATTTCCCCCCACCTTCTGATGTTCCCCGAATCTCTATGTTAATAACCAAGGGTTTTGCAAATGTAACCTCAGTAGGGCAGAGAGAGGAAAAAGGGGGGAAGAGGTGTTTATGACTGTCATAAACCTACCCCCCAGGCCAACATCATGACATAGTCATGGCTCCCGAGTGGCGCAGCAGTCTAAAGCACTGTATCTCGGTGCAAGAGGCCTCACTACAGTCCCCGGTTCAAATTGGGAGTGCCATAGTGCGACGCACAATCATCCCAGCGTCATCCGGGTTTGGCCGGGGTAGACCTTCATTGTAAATAAGAATTTGTTCTTACCTGACTTGCCTAGTTAAATAAATGTTCAATTTAAAAAACAACTGGCGCAATCAATAGGAGGTGAACATTGGCTGGTGCTGAAAATATAGATAACTTGTTATCTCACTCTAGGTTAAATGAAAACTAAATCTCCAAAATATCGTTACTTTAAAAAAAGCTATTATTATTAATTGATTTAGAATTATATAAAATCCCCTTAGGATCTGTGAGAATATCTGAGAATATCTGATGGAAAATGCCCCTTTATTATTATTATTATTATTATAATAGAGTCCTCCAATCCTCTTACTGTATTATTGGCGGAGAGTCACATCATTGCATTTTTGTTGTTGTAGATATACTGTTAAAAATGGTGTAGGTCTTATTTGTTTAAAGAGCATATTGAAGTTAGAAGCAAAAGCCTACAACTATTTTAGCACCGTTTTGCACTGCTCTGAGACAAGCATGGGGACTCTGAGACAAGCCTATTCCTTCCCGTCGGGGACTTGAACCGTCAGCACGACACAGGGATTCTTTAGCTAAATAGCCCAGTATTGTACTGCCATCCTTCACGTTGTACTGCGCCATATTTTCCGATCCATCCTAACAGAAACCCAGCGGATTTTTTGTTTTTAATGGAACAGAAACAACATAATATTAATCAAATTAATTAAGCAACTACCAGTCAAAAGTTTGGACACACCTACTCATTCCAGTATTTGTCTATATTTTTACTATTTTCTGCATTGTAGAATAACAGTGAAGACAGCACAACTGTAGCAGGTGTAACCCATCATGAAAATGTTTCCTATTAGCAGGACAATAGACTTTTTATAACCTGGCTACTGTTGTGAAAATCCCTCAACTTGAAATTTATTCGATACTTAAGTACTCTAAATGGTTAAATTTCTAACTCAAAACAGCATTACAGTATTTCTTCATCAATGTCTTTATGCCTTCGTTAATAAAATAAAATAATGAGAAAAAAGACATTCAAATGTGGATGTTTATATTAACTACATTTTAGTTGCACTTCACCCAGCTCCACGACCACAGGTAAAACCTTGCTGAGATGATCAATGTATTTGTTGCATTGTTGTATCTCTAGCCAAAACATCTTGATGGCCTTGACCAGTTCATCTT
Organism: Oncorhynchus tshawytscha; assembly: GCF_018296145.1. Classification (NCBI taxonomy): domain Eukaryota; kingdom Metazoa; phylum Chordata; class Actinopteri; order Salmoniformes; family Salmonidae; genus Oncorhynchus; species Oncorhynchus tshawytscha. The sequence goes on along the minus strand of NC_056454.1, from coordinate 25,588,100 downwards.
TGCCTGTCGGCTTGGCAGAGTTACAGATGAATATTTTCAGTTGATGCCAATCAAGTTTGATCGTGTTTAAATCAGGGATGAAAAAAATATCTTTAGATATAATGTAGGCCTACCGAATGTGTTGCCGGTCTTTTATTTATTCATTTTTATTTAGCCTTTATTTCACTACATAAAGGTCTACTTACTCTGCTGGAGTCTTGACCCAATTTATGCCCTCAGTTGCAAAGCAAACCTGGGCGGCAGTGTGTTTTGGCTCATTGTCTGCATTTGGAGAAGAAAAATACATTTAGCCTAACAGCCAAAATTAGGTACAATAATAGAAATAATCATGTAAATAGGCCTAAACGTAACAAAATATTGCTATAATCCTACCTTGAAAGAAACGATGTGTACCCAGAAACACCTCTCTGACATAGGGTCCAGCATATCTCTTGATGATTTCTTCCTCAAAGAAATCTCGAGCCATGATACCTGAAAAAGGAGGCAAGAGTGAATTATTGTGGAAAACATAACAGTCCGTGAGTTGTAGGCTACAATATTTTATTTACCCTTTGCTTAGTAAACAGCCAAACTTACCATCACAAATCAAACATGGACCTGGTCGCTGGCGAGAAATTGCCCCCCACACATGGAGTTTGATTGGATGCTTGGGAATCGCCTTGCTTGATCTTCTTCCTTTTTTCTGTAGCAATTTTGAGCATATTGATCAAGGTCCACGGTTAATTTGTCTGTGAAGATGACATTATTGAATGTCTCGCCAGCTTTGATCCATGCCTGGGCCTGCAGGACGCAAAGTTTGTCAGACGAATCATTGGGTCGAAACTACAGAACAGTACAAAACAAGCGAACACACATTAAGTTAAGCCTATGGGTTCCCCTACAGGAACTACACCCCCCCGTTCAGCTGAAACGGTGGCGCAGGGAATGCAAAAATATTCTTAGAAATATTTAACCTCCACACGTTTAACAAGTCCAATACCTCAAATAAAAGATAAACACCTTGTTCATCTACCCAGTGTGTCAGATTTTTAAAATGTTTTACGGCGAAAACACAGCATATATTTATGTTAGACCACCACCAAAACAAAGAAAAAACGTAGCCATTTTGTACAACAAAAGATAAAATGACAAAAGCAGGATAAAAATGTTAAAAAATCACTAACCTTTTGAAAATCTTCATCAGATGACAGTCATATGACATGTTACACAGTACATTTATGTTTTGTTCGATAATATGCATTTTATATCCATAAATCTCGGTTTACATTGACGCCATGTTCAGAAAATTCTCCAAAATGTCCGAAGGAATTATAGAAAGCTACGCCAGATAACAGAAATACTCATCATAAACTTTAACTAAAGATACATGTTCTACATATAATTAAAAAGATACACTGGTTCTTTTTTTTTACGTTACGGAAAAAGCCTAACATTACAATAATCTGAGACGGCGCTCAGACGTAACAATATTACTCCGCTATGTTGGAGTCAACAGAAATACAAAATTACAACATAAATATTCCCTTACCTTTGATGATCTTCCATCAGAATGTAGTGCAAGGAATCCTAGTTCAACAATAAATCATTTTGTTTCATAATGTTCAATTCTAGTGTCCATGTAGCAGCATTTGCTACCACTTTCAGCTCAAATGCCCAAAAAATGACTTCTGGTCCAGGATAATTTTGCATCAAAACTTCCAAATTACATATTACAGGTCGACGAAACTGGTCAAACTAAGTGCAGAATCAATCTTCAGGATGTTATAATCATACAGATTGAATAGCATTCCAACCGGGCCATCCATGTTCATCTGGGGCTGATTGGAACAGACAAAGCACTCCAACGCATACGCGCCTTCAAGCACGTGAATCTTTTGCGACACTTTAGTACTTTTCTTCCCATTAGGTCAAAGTTCACAGCAAATGCTCCATTACACTTTCTACTGAATGAGGACATCTAGTGGAAGACATAGGAATTGTTTCCAGATCCATAACTTGTTGGGAAGGGAGGGGGAGATGACGTCAAAGTTGCCCCAACTTTCAGGATTTCAAAACAAGTTTGGAAGATTGCCTGCCCTGTGAGTTCTGTTATACTCACAGACATAATTCAAATGGTTTTAGAAACTTCAGAGTGTTTTCTATCCAATATTAATAATAATATGCATATATTAGCAATTTAGGACAGATTTTGATGCAGTTCACTATGGGCACGCAATTCATCCAAAGGGGAAATACTGCCCCCTATCTCTATCGGCCCCTTTATTTTTTCTTGCCTAAAATGACATACCCAAATCTAACTGCCTGTAGTTTAGGCCCAGAAGCAAGAATATGCATATTCTTGGTACCATTTGAAGGAAACACTTTGAAGTTTGTGGAAATGTGAAAGGAATGTAGGAGAATATAACACATTAGATCTGGTAAAAGATAATACAAAGAAAAAACAACCTTTTTGTATTTTTATGTACCATCCTCTTTGAAATGCAAGAGCCATAATGTATTATTCCAGGCCAGGTGCAATTTAGATTTTGGCCACTAGATGGAGGAAGTGTATGTGCAAAGTCGCTGATCCAATGAACTGCTGCATTTCTGTTCAAAATGTTGTACCAAGACTGCCCAAATGTGCCTAATTTGTTTATTAATAACTTTTCATGTTCAAAACTGTGTACTCTCCTCAAATAATAGCATGGTATTCTTTCACTGTAATAGCTACTGTAAATTGGACAGTGCAGTTAGATTAACAAGAATGTAAGCTTTCTGCCAATATCAGATATGTCTATGTCCTGGGACATTTTGTTGTTACTTACAAAATCATGCTAATCACATCAGCCTACGTTAGCTCAACCGTCCCGTGGAAGGCCCCTTTTTTCTCCACTTCCTGTATGAATGATGTGCCCAAAGTAAACTGCCTGTTACTCAGGCCCTGAAGCCTGGATATGCATATAATTGGTACCATTGGAAAGAAAACACTTTACCGTGTGTAGAAATAATTAAAATAGTTAAAATAATGTAGGAGAGTATAACCCAATATATATGGTAGGAGAAAACCCAAAGAAAAACCAACCAGAATTTTTTTATTTTTTTATTTCTTGCTCTTCCAATGGCCAGTATAAGGGCATACTCAATTATACCTCCCAGGATGCAGTTCCTATGGATTCCACTGGGTGTCAGCAGTCTATGTTAAAGGTTTCAGGCTTGTAACTTGAATAACCAATAAGAAATAACCGTTTTAGTACAAGGACACTGGCTTGGAAATCTGTGTTTGCGCGCCATCGGTTTCCTATTGAACATGCTTCTTTCGTAAGAAATATTATAGTAAAGAAATATTATAGTTTGATTACATTTTCGAGTATCTGAAGAATGAATAGAAACGTATTTTGACTTGTTGAACCAAAGTTTAGTGGTAGATTTTCAGACTCTTTTCTTTGCATGTTGAACGAGTGGATTAGTCAAATCGATGGCGCCAACTAAACTGACTTTTTGGGATATAAAGAAGGATTTTATCTAACAAAACGACACTACACGTTATAGCTGGGACCCTTTGGATGACAAATCAGAGGAAGATTTTCTAAAAGTAAGTGAATATTTAATCGCTATTTGTGAATTTATTAAACCTGTGCCGGTGGAAAAATATTTTGATGTGGGGCACCGTCCTCAAACAATCGCAAGGCATGATTTTGCTGTAATAGCTACTGTAAATCGGACAGTGCAGTTAGCTTAACAAGAATTTAAGCTTTCAACCGATATAAGACACTTGTTTGTCCCTAAATGTTTAATATTCATAATTTTTCTGATTATATATACTGTATATGAATTGTTTCACTGGAAGTTGTCCCGCTAGCAGGACGCCTAGGCTTAAGAAGTTCATATCAGAAAATCAGTGAATTGAAATAAATAAATTAAGCCCAATCTATGGATTTCACATGACTGGGAATACAGATATGCATCTGTTGGTCACAGATACCTTAAAAAAAAAGGTAGGGGCATGGATCAGAAAACCGGTCTGTATCTGGTGTGACCACCATTTGCCTCATGCAGGGTGACACATCGCTTAACAAAGAGCTGACAAGGATGTCGATTGTGGCCTGATGTCCCACTACTCCACGATAGCTGAGCAAAGTTTCTGGATTTTGGTCGGGAACTGGAACATGCTTTCATACACGTCGATCCAGAGCATCCCAAACATGCTCAATGGGTGACTGGTTATGCAGGCCATGGAAGAGCTGGGACATTTTCAGCTTCCAGGAATTGTGTACAGATCCTTGAAACATGGGGCCGTGCATTATCATACTGAAGCGAGGTGATGGCAGTGGATGAATGTTACAACAGTGGGCCTCAGGATCTCATCACAGCATCTCTGTGTATTCAAATTGCCATCGATAAAATGCAATTGATGTTCGTTGTCTGTAGCTTATGCCTGCCCATACCATAACCCCACCGCCACCATGGGACACTCTGTTCACAACGTGGACATTAGCAAACAGCTCACCCACACAACACCATACACCATGGTCTGCGGTTGTGAGGCCGGTTGGACATTCTGCCAAATTCTCTAAAACAATGTTGGAGGTAGCTTATGATAGAGAAATTAATATTACATTATCTGGAAACAGCTCTAGTGGACATTCCTGCAGTCAGCATGCTAATTGCACGCTCCCTCAAAACTTGCGATATCTGCGGCATTGTGTTATAGTACAAAACTGCATGTTATTTTAGAGTGGACTTTTATTGTCCCCAGCATCAGTTGCACCTGTGTATGATCATGCTGTTTAATCAGCTTCTTGATATGTCACACCTGTCAGATAGATGGATTATCTTGGCAAAGGAGTAATCCTCACAAAATGGGATCTAAACAAATGTGTGCACACAATTTTAGAGAAATAACCTTTTTGTGCATATGGAACATTTCTGGGATCTTTTATTTTAACTCATGAAACTTGGGACCAACACGTTACATGTTGACGCCTGGGCATGCTCCTGATGAGGTGACGGATGGCCTCCTGAGGGATCTCCTCCCAGACCTGGACTAAAGCATCCGCCAACTCCTGGACAGTCTGTGGTGCAACGGTGTTTGCTGGTGGATGGAGCGAGACATGATGTCCCAGATGTGCTCAATTGGATTCAGGTCTGGGGAACAGGCGGGCCAGTCCATAGCATCAATGCCTTCCTCTTGCAGGAACTGCTGACACACTCCTGCCACATGAGGTCTAGCATTGGCTTGCATTAGGAGGAACCCAGGGCCAACCGCACCAGCATATGGTCTCACAGGGGGTCTGAGGATCTCATCTCGGTACCTAATGGCAGTCAGGCTACCTCTGGCGAGCACATGGAGGGCTGTTCAGCCCCCCAAAGAAATGCAACCCCACACCATGACTGACCCACCGCCAAACCGGTAAAACTGGAGGGTGTTGCAGGCAGCAGAACGTTCTCCACGGCGTCTCCAGACTGTCACGTCTGTCACATGTGCTCAGTGTGAACCTGCGTTCATCTGTGAAGAGCACAGGGCGCCAGTAGCGAATTTGCCAATCTTGGTGTTCTCTGGCAAATGCCAAACGTCCTGCACGGTGTTGGGCTGTAAGCACAACCCCCACCTGTGGACGTCGGGCCCTCATACCACCCTCATGGAGTCTGTTTCTGACCGTTTGAGCAGACACATGCACATGTGTAGCCTGCTGGAGGTCATTTTACAGGGCTCTGGCAGTGCTCCTCCTGCTCCTCCTTGCACAAAGGCGGAGGTAGCAGTCCTGCTGCTGGGTTGTTGCCCTCCCACGGCCTCCTCCACGTCTCCTGATGTACTGGCCTGTCTCCTGGTAGCGCCTCCATGCTCTGGACACTACGCTGACAGACACAGCAAACTTTCTTGCCACAGCTCGCATTGATGTGCCCTCCTGGATGAGCTGCACTACCCGAGCCACTTCTGTGGGTTGTAGACTCCGTCTCATGCTACCACTAGAGTGAAAGCACCTCCAGCATTCAAAAGTGACCAAAACATCAGCCAGGTAGCATAGGAACTGAGAAGTGGTCTGTTGTCACCACCTGCAGAACCACTCCTTTATTGGGGGTGTCTTGCTAATTGCCTATATAATTTCCACCTGTTGTCTAAATCAAATCAAATCAAATTTATTTATATAGCCCTTCGTACATCAGCTGATATCTCAAAGTGCTGTACAGAAACCCAGCCTAAAACCCCAAACAGCAAGCAATGCAGGTGTAGAAGCACGGTGGCTAGGAAAAACTCCCTAGAAAGGCCAAAACCTAGGAAGAAACCTAGAGAGGAACCAGGCTATGTGGGGTGGCCAGTCCTCTTCTGGCTGTGCCGGTTGGAGATTATAACAGAACATGGCCAAGATGTTCAAATGTTCATAAATGACCAGCATGGTCGAATAATAATAAGGCAGAACAGTTGAAACTGGAGCAGCAGCACAGTCAGGTGAAGGTGAAACTGGAGCAGCAGCATGGCCAGGTGGACTGGGGACAGCAAGGAGTCATCATGTCAGGTAGTCCTGGGGCATGGTCCTAGGGCTCAGGTCCTCCGAGAGAGAGAAAGAAAGAGAGAAGGAGAGAAGGAGAGAATTAGAGAACGCACACTTAGATTCACACAGGACACCGAATAGGACAGGAGAAGTACTCCAGATATAACAAACTGACCCCAGCCCCCCGACACATAAACTACTGCAGCATAAATACTGGAGGCTGAGACAGGAGGGGTCAGGAGACACTGTGGCCCCATCCGAGGACACCCCCGGACAGGGCCAAACAGGAAGGATATAACCCCACCCACTTTGCCAAAGCACAGCCCCCACACCACTAGAGGGATATCTTCAACCACCAACTTACCATCCTGAGACAAGGCTGAGTATAGCCCACAAAGATCTCCGCCACGGCACAACCCAAGGGGGGGGGCACCAACCCAGACAGGATGACCACAACAGTGAATCTATTGTCTATTCCATTTGCACAAAAGCATGTGAAATGTATTGTCAATCAGTGTTGCTTCCTAAGTGGACAGTTTGATTTCACAGAAGTGTGATTGACTTGGAGTTACATTGTGTTGTTTAAGTGTTCCCTTTATTTTTTTGAGCAGTGTATATATATATATATATATATATTGATGGACAGACTGACGTGGCCTGCAGCAGTGCTTCCTGTCATAACAGAGTGGTGTGTATGAAGCGTTAACAGACTTGGCTGCAAGAGACAGGCGACGCCATGAGAATGTTCTGCTCTAGGGATGACATATGCACTGTATATTGGTCTTTGTAGTCCTGGATGGCCCATGAAACTACACCAGGCTGCTAGCTATAGAAGCATAATTAATTAATAAATAAAGAAGAATACATATATTAATAGAAAGGGAAAGATTATGCGCTGAGCTTCTTTGCTATTCGGTGTCCTTTATGGCTGCCTGAGGGAGGGTTAAATTCCATCCTTATGACAGACGTACTGTAGGCGGAGTAACCTGCATCTCACAGAACCTCGGCATCTGAAAGGCCTCCACTCTCAACAGAGCAACATAAACCAATCACGCAAACCAATCCAGCATAATGCAGAGAGGAATAATTTAATCAGAACTTCACCCAGTATGTGAACGTCAGAGTTTATTCACTGGCAGCTACTTGTAATAAAAAGATGAAACAAGATAAAAAAGTCAAAAAAGGAATGTGGTTATACTAATTACATTTTTTAAAGAGAAAAACATCAACAAACAAATGACAGCGATGTTTTTTCCCAGATGTTAAACTGTCACGGTTTCACTATTGATCTAGATATTTTATTTATGGTATAAAAAAAAGTAAGGCAGCCAAATAAAAAAACAACTATAATAATTATAATACAAAATAGAAGCTACAGATCAACTATAAATATTGCAGCAAAACTTGATTATTCCAGAGTGGCTGGGGTATGTAGTCCAGGCACACAATTATCTCTCAGAGGTCTGTGAAAAGGAGCAGGTGGTCTGTGAGAACAGCACACCTGCCACGGAGACTGAACCTCACAGGGCTTTGCTGTGTCTTCCACTACAGGAACACAACATTATGGCCTTGGGCCTCCCTCTGGCCTCAGGCTCACTGAGGAAAACACTCACATAACACTGTCACAACATACAGTATAGATAACACATTATGTTCCAGATAATGTAACATAGGATAATGTTTTGAGAACAGTTAATTCTCCTATCAGTAAGTGCTTGGTATAAACCACACATAGCCTTGATGGTGTACAGTGTTCACCCTTGGCAGCTTACAGAATCTCTTTGATATCCCCCCTACACAAACCTCGGGAACAGGGCTCATCCAGTGGGTCTGACCCCACACCCACCACCATCGGGCCAATAGTGTGCATATGAGTGTGTGGTTGTGTCAGAGAAAATGGTCCCACATTGTATTGCTGGCAGAGAAGGAAAACATTATCTAAGATTCTGTGATTCAAAGAAAACACAATTAAATGTCAAGGTCAAATTGACCGCTCGAGGTGATCTTTGGTAATAATAGCAAAATCCGGTTAGATTGTTAAAAGGTTTGAACGTGAATAAACAATTAGAGAACAAGAGTGATCCGATTCCTCTTTAATGGTTATGTGCACTAGTCATAACATCCCTAGTGTGATATGTGATTGACTGTTTATATAAAGTAATAGAAATTATGTCTGTTTGATGTCATTATACAGTAGGTTTGACGGGCAAAGGCAGCAAGATTTATTTTACAAGTCTCTCAATTCACTGAATAACAGACTTTGCTGTAGAATTAAAGGAAAATTCCATCCAAAAATTATATTTTGGCATTTGTTTCATTAGTCCATTGCTGACATAGTGATCAAGTTTTCAAGATATGTAATTTTCAAATTACAGAAATCATCACCAGAGTGGCAATTCAAATTCAAAACAATTCAAAACCTTTCAGTGGAGAATCGATTCATCTGGTTTAGTTGTCTCTATGGGCCAAGCCTGTGGAAGGAAATAAAATGCCACAAACCCAATATTTGTTGTTCAACGTCACTCACACATAGATACCATAGACTGTAAAATGCAGCATCACATGATGCAAAATACATCATACGGGGATGATTTACCATTCCATGCTGGCTTCGAGGCAAGTAACACTGAAACATGCATGAGAGCATCAGCTGTTCCGGATAACTGTGTGATCACGCTCTCCTTAGCCGATGTGAGTGAGACCTTTAAACAGGTCAACATTCACAAGGCCACAGGGCCAGACGGATTACCAGGACGTGTACTCCGAGCATGCGCTGACCAACTGGCAAGTGTTTTCACTGACATTTTCAACCTGTCCCTGACTGAGTCTGTAATACCAACATGTTTCAAGCAAACCACCATAGTCACTGTGCCCAAGAACACTAAGGTAACCTGACTAAATGACTACCGACCTGTAGCACTCACGTCTGTAGGCAAGAAGTGCTTTGAAAGGCTGGTCATGGCTCATATCAACACTATTTTCCCAGAAACCCTAGACCCACTCCAATTGGCATACCTCCCCAACAGATCCACAGATGATGCAATCTCTATTGCAATCTCTATTGCACTCTACACTGCCCTCTCCCACCTGGACAAAAGGAACACCTATGTCAGAATGCTATTCATTGGCTACAGCTCAGCGTTCAACACCGTAGTGCTCTCAAAGCTCATCACTAAGCTAAAGACCCTGGGACTAAACCCCTCCCTCTGCAACATGATCCTGGACTTCCTGACGGGTCGCCCCAAGGTGGTAATGGTAGGTAAGGAGACAGAAAAGATTTGACATGGGTCCTCAGGTCTTCAAAAGGTTCTGCAGCTGCACCATCGAGAGCATCCTGACTAGTTGCATGACTGCCTGGTATGGCAACTGCTTGGCCTCCAACCGCAAGGCCCTACAGAGGGTAGTGCGTACGGCCCAGTACATCACTGGGGTCAAGCTTCCTGCCATCCAGGACCTCTATATCAGGCAGTGTCAGAGGAATGCCCTAAAAATTGTCAAAGACTTCAGCCAACTTGGATACCCAGACTATTTGCATTGCCCCCCCCACCCCACCCTTTAAGCCTCTCTGTTTATTATCTATGCGTTGTCACTTTAACTCTACATATGACCTCAATTACCTCAATTGACTAACCGGTGCCTCCGCACATTGACTCTGTACCAGTACCACCTGTATATAGCCCTGCTATTGTTTTTTTACTGCTGCTCTTTAATTATTTGTTTCTGTTATTCTTTACTTATCTATGTTTTACTTAAAACTGCATTGTTGGTTATTAAGGGCTTGTAAGTAAGCATTTCACTGTAAGGTCTACTACACCTGTTGTATTCGGCGCATGTGACAAATAACATTTGCTTTGATTTGATTTCTGTATTTTTAAAGTAGGTCCTGCAGTGAATACAGATTTATTTGTCTCTAACCAAGATTTATACCAAACCAGACTAACGTAGAGACACACGGACAAGGACAGTATAAGGCTGTGGTGCTGATATTTAATGTTCTCAAATTTTCTGATCCCACACCATGCTCTTTCACACCCCGACTCAAAACATACACTGAGTGTACAAAACATTAGGAACACCTGCTCTTTCCATGAGATAGACTGACCAGATGAATCCAGAGGAAAGCTACGATCCCTTATTGATGTCACTTGTTAAAACTTCTTAGGGAGGATGTTCCCTCGGGGGGGATCAAATCAGCGGGTAATCAGCGGATATTTTAGAGCGCCACTGATCGTTTTCGATAAAATTCAAACTTTCATTAAAACACAAATGCAAGGTAGTGAATTAAAGCTACACTCGTTGTGAATCTAGCCACCAAGTTAGATTTGTAAAATGCTTTTCGGCGAAAGCATGAGAAGCTATTATCTGATAGCATGTAACACCCCAAAAGACCCGTAGAGGATGTAAACAAAAATAATTAGCGTAGTCGGCGCTACACAAACCGCACAATAAAATATAAAACATTCATTACCTTTGACCATCTTCTTTCTTGGCACTCCTTGATGTCCCATAATCAATACTGGGTCTTTTTTGGATTAAATCGGTCCATATATAGCCTAGATATCGATCTATGAAGACTGTGTGATAAACTGAAAAAAATAGCGTTTCATAACGTAACGTCATTTTTTAAAAGTTAAAAAGTCGACGATAAACTTTCACAAAACACTTCGAAATACCTTTCTAATGCAACTTTAGGTATTACTACACGTTAATAAGCTATAAAAATCATCAGGAGGCGATGTAAATCGATAGCTGGTCGTGTGGAAAAAAATGTACGGAAAAACACAGAGACAATGCATAAAGTTGGTGGTCGGAGGGAATCGGTTCCCTTTGGTCGGATCTACCAAGAATCAAATCAGAATCAAATGAGAAGACTCTATACATCCTGTGGAAGCTGTAGGTACTGCAAGCTCGGCCTCATTTAATACGGTTCACCTTTAACAATCCATGGAAGTGGCGCATGGATATTTTTTTCCATCTCCAGTGATCAGATTTTCCTGCGCTTTTCGATGAAACAGACGTTCTGTTATAGTCACAGCCGTGATTTAACCAGTTTTAGAAACGTCTGAGTGTTTTCTATCCACACATACTAATCATATGCATATACTATATTCCTGGAATGAGTAGCAGGGCGCTGAAATGTTGCGCGATTTTTAACAAAAAGCTGCGAAAATTCGCAGCCTCCCTAACAGTTAAAGACAGGTTAAAGAAGGATTTTGAATCCTTGTGTCACGTTCTGACCTTAGTTCCTTTGTTTTGTCTTTTGTTTTAGTATGGTCAGGGCGTGAGTTGGGTGGGTTGTCTATGTTAGTTTTTCTATGATTTTCTATTTCTGTGTTTGTCCTGATATGGTTCTCAATCAGAGGCAGCTGTCAATCGTTGTCCACGATTGAGAACCATATTTAGGTAGCCTGTTTTCCTTTGTGTTTTGTGGGTGGTTATTTTCAGTCTTTGTGTGTCTGCACCAGACAGAACTGTTTCGGTTTTCGCTTTGTTGTTTTGTATTTTGAAGTGTTCTTTTTTGGTCCTCTCCTCCTTCCACCTACGACGAGAATCATTACACCTTGAGACGTGGATAGTGTATGTGTGCCATTCAGAAGGTAAATGAACAATACTAAATATTTAAGATGCTTTGAATAGGATATGTTAGTTTTGAGTGTGTCAAGAACTGCAATGCTGCTGTTTTTAAAAAACTCAACAGTTCCCTGTGTGTATCAAGAATGGTCCACCACCCAAAGGACATCCAGCCAACTTGACACAACTGTGGGAAGCATTGGAGTCAACATGGGCCAGCATTCCTGTGCAACCCTTTCAACACCTTGTAGAGTCCATGCCCTGATGAATTGAGGCTGTTCTGAGGCCAAAAGAGGGTGGAACGCAATAGTAGGAAGGTATTCCTAATGTTCTGTACACTAAGTGTATACAGAGGAAATGTTTCCCTATGCTCTAAGCTTTCACACTGTTGGGGAAGCTACTCTGAAAATATTGTCATCCAACTTACCAATTACTTGATATTGGAAGACATTAAGATACACTAAAGCTACCCTTAAGTAAAATATACAATGCCTTGCAAAAGTATTCATCCCCCTTGGCGTTTTTCCTATGTTGTATTACAACCTGTAATTTAAATGGATTTTTATTTGGATTTCATGTAATGGACATACACAAAAGAGTCCAAATTAGTGAAGTGAAATTTAAAAAGTTAAAACCTGGAAAGTGGAGCATGCATATGTATTCACCCTCTTTGCTATGAAGCCTCTAAATACTATCTGGTGCAACCAATTACCTTCAGAAGTCACATAATTAGTTAGATTGCACACAGGTGGATTTTAAGTGTCACATGATCTGTCACATGGTCTATATATATATATATATATATATATATATATATATATATATATATATATATATATACTATACTATTGAACAAAGACCTAAATGCAACATGTAAAGTGTTGGTTTCATGAGCTGAAATAAAATATCCCATATGCACAAAATGCTTATTCTCTTAAATTTTGTGCACAAATTTGTTTACATCCCTGTCAGTGAGCATTTCTCCTTTGCCAAGATAATCCATACACCTGACAGGTTTGGCATATGAAGAAGCTGATTAAACGGCATGATCATTACACAGGTGCACCTTGTGCTAGGGACAATAAAAGGCCACACTAAAATGTGCAGTTTTGTCAAACAAACCAATGTTGAGGGAACGTGCAATTGGCATGCTGACTGCAGGAATGTCCACCAGAGCTGTTGCCAAAGAATTCAATGTTAATTTCTCTATCATAAGCCGCCTCACAACCGCAGACCACATGTATGGTGCCGTGTGGGTGAGTGGTTTGCTGATGTCAACGTTGTGAACAGAGTGCTCCATGGTGGCGGTGGGGTTATGGTATGAGCAGGCATAAGCTACAGACTACAAACACAATTGATTTTATTGAATACACAGTGATACCATTGCAAGATCCTGAGGCCCATTGTCATGCCATTTCATCTGCCGCCATCGCCTCATGTTTCAGCTTTATAATGCACGGCCCCATGTCGCAAAGATCTGTACACAATTCCTGGAAGCTAAAAATATCCCAGTTCTGCCATGGCCTGAATACACACCAGACTTGTCACCCATGTTTGGGATTCTCTGGATCAACTTGTGCGACATTGTGTTCCAGTTCCCGGCAATATCCAGCAACTTCGCAAAGCCATGAGTGGGATAACATTCCACAAGACACAACCAACAGCCTGATCATCTATGCGAAAGATCTGTCACGCTGCATGAGGTAAATTGTGGTCACACTACATACATATGTTTATTTGAGCAATATGAGATGGAAGGAAGTTGAATGCAATAAGGGCTCTATATAATACTGTACGCTTCCTTTAATTTATTCTGGATTTGGGGACTGTGAAAAGACCCCTGGTGGCATGTCTGGTGGGAGAAGTGTGTGTGTGTTTCAGAGCTGTGTAAGTTTATCCAAACAATTTCGGGTTTTCAACACATTAAAGTTTCTTATAAAAATAAGAAGTGATGCAGTCAGTCTCTCCTCAACTCTTAGCAAAGAGAGACTGGCATGCATAGTATTTATATCACCCCTCTCAATTACAATTAAGAGCAAAACGTGCCACTCAACATGCCACTAGGTATTTCCTTGCAGCACTGGACCACACGACTGGACAATAATCAAGATTAGACTAAACTAGAGGCTGCAGTGCTTGCTTTTTGGAAGAGCGGCTAGACCTCTCCCCATCGTTACAACCATTGAATCTATATTATTTTACCATGACAGTTTACAATCTAAGGTAAGGCCAAGTAATTTAGTCTCAACTTGTTCAACAGCCACACTATTCATCAGCCAGATTCAGCTGAGGTCTACCACTTATGGAATGATTTGTATCAAATATAATGCTCTTTGTTTTAGAGATGTTCAGGACCAGTTTATTATTGGCCACCCATTCCAAAACAGACTGCATCTTTGTTGAGGGTTTCAGTGACTTCATTAGCTGTGGTTGCTGATGCATATATGGTTGAATCATCAGCATACATGGACACACATGCTTTGTTTAATGCCAGGGGCAGGTCATTAGTAAACATAGAAAAGAGTAGAGAGCTACCCTGCGGTACACCAAACTTTACATTTTGACATTAGAGAAGCTTCCATTAAAGACAGCCCTTTGAGTTCCATTAGATAGCTAGCTCTTAATCCACATTATGGCAGATGTTGCAAATTCATAGCACAAGTTTTTTTCAACAACCGGTTATGGTCAATAATATCAACGACTGCACTGAAATTTAACAGTACAGCTCCCACAATCTTCTCCATAAGCATGCTGAAAGTCTGTTAATTTGTTTACAGAGAAATAGAATTGTATTTGGTCAAACACATTTTTTTAAACAGTTTCCTAAAAGCTGGCAGCAAGCTTATAGGTCTGCTGTTAGAACCAGTAAAGGCCGCTTTACCACTCTTGGGTAGCGGAATTACTTTGGCTCAGATAAAAAATATAACAGCTAGGAGAGGCTATAGTCAATTACCATCCTCAGTAGCTTACCATCTAAGTTGTCAATGCCAGGAGGTTTGTCATTAGTGATCGATAACATTACTTGTTCCACCTCTCCCACACTAACTTTGTCACATTCTGACCTTAGTTCCTTTATGTGTTTGGTCAGGGTGTGCGTTGGGGTGGGTAGTCTGTTCCTTTTTCTGTTTTGTTTGGCCTGGTATGGTTCTCAATCAGAGACAGGTGTCGTTCGTTGTCTGAGAATCATACTTAGGTAGCCTTTTCCCACCTGTGTGGTGTGGGTGATTATTTCCTGTTTAGTGTTTTTTTTTTTTTTCATTCACCTTACGGGACTGTTTTGTTCAGTTATTTTATTAAAAATATTACCACACTGCGCTTTGGTCCTGACCTTGCAAATAAATTCCATTATAAATCCTACAATGTGATTTTCTGGATTTTTTTTTTCTCATTTTGTCTGTCATAGTTGAAGTGTACCTATGATGAAAATTACAAGCCTCTCTCATCTTTTTAAGTGGGAGAACTTGCACAACTAGTGGTTGACGACGTACTTTTTTGCCCCACTGTAATTTCTCAATTTGCAGTAAGCCAGTCAAATGTTCAGCCAGACTTATTTGCCGCTCTTTTTGCCCCATCTCTTTCAACCATGCAATTTTTCAATTCCTCATCAATCCATGGAGCCTTAACAAGTCTAACAGTCAGTTTCTTAACAGGTGCATGTTTATCAATAATTGGAAGAAGCAATTTCCTAAATTCATCAAGTGCATCATCTGGATGCTCCTCATTAATCACACCAGACCAACACATATTTTGAACTTCCTCCACATGAGTCAAAGCAAAATCTTTGGTATGATCTTATACACTATTTTAGGCCCAGCTGTTGGAACTTTGGCTTTACTGGATATAGTCACTATATTGTGATCACTGCATCCAATGGGTACGGATGCAGCTTTAGCATTCTACAGCATTAGTAAAAATGTGATCAATACATGTGGATGGTCTTGTTCCTGTAGTGTTTGTAAACATCCTGGTAGGTTGATTTATAACCTGAACCAGATTACAGGCACTGGTTACGTTAAACTTCCGCTTGAGTGGGTGTCTGTGTGTGTGTGTGTGTGTGTGTGTGTGAAGGTTAGTATGCGTGATGTATTGACATGAGGGTGTGGGTGGATATAGTATGCTGTTTAAGTGTGCTTTGATGGGGGCAAGGTAGTAACATGTTGGCTAATCACTGACTACTGTCTACAGACTAATCCTGCAACTGATGACGATTACCTAGACACCAGCTTTAGTAGTACAGAGCCTGTAAACCCATTGGATGAAAGCTATCAGCCTGGAATAAGCTCAAAGTAATTTTACTTTGAAACAAGCCAGGACATCCAAAGGCATTTCTAAAAGCACAACACCCTATTGAGAAAACAAAATCACCAATACACCAATCTGTCTACAAGACAAGTGCTCCTCAAACTTTCCCACCCTTGCAGTCAGCTCTTTGGCATGGGGGAGAGGGGCTGTCAGTATACTCTTCTAACCTACTGACTATTGTTGGCAGTGCTTGTCTAATCAACAGCACAACTGTAGATGCTCATACACAATAATACATGACAAGACTATCTACAAGTCAAGCCCTCAAACTTTTCACATCTTGGTTAACAGCCCACTCAATGCCCCATTATAACATAACATTGTAACAAAACACATTCCAGTCTAGTCGTCCATGTACAGTATCACTGTGTGCATCTACGTTGTAAACTTTCATTCATAGGTTGTAGCAATGTCATGATGGGTATAGGGAAAATTACAGTATCATGTAGTAGCCTAAACCTATTAATGTTACATTGAACTAGGTGAATGGAATATGAATATGCTCTAATGGAAATAAGGCCATGCTCATGAAAAAAAAAAACTCCCTCATCTTAAACAGCACAGACTACAGCTGCAGTCAACTGTACCCCTTTTTGTTTACAGATGAACATGGTTTATTGAACGGTAACATATCCTCATGATCAGTCTTAATGTCTTTCCAGGAGACTTGCAGTACAAACACATTTTCTACAGGTCGAAGCAGTCAGTGGTGAAGGAGGCTTGTCCACCTGGCTGTGGAGTGCAGAAAGGACCAGATGGTTGTCTAGAGCCAGAGTCACAGCCCCCCAAACCCAACATCCCTGCCAACATCACCAAAGCTTGCTAAACCAGCTGCCATTAACCAAAACAAGAAGAGGTTCACCAGCTGAAGAACATTATGGAACATTCAACCAAAACAAAATCCATATTCAGTTAGACTGATGTTGTAGTATAATATAGAATACCTAGTATGCTCACACCTGCATTGTAGTATAGATAGCTGTTACACCATTATAAACATGTACAACAGCTATCATAATTTAAAAAAAAAAGAATTATTTCACCTTTATTTAACCAGGTAGGCTAGTTGAGAACAAGTTCTCATTTACCACTGCGACCTGGCCAAGATAAAGCATAGCAGTGTGAACAGACAGCAACACAGAGTTACACATGGAGTAAACAATAAGTCAATAACACAGTGAAAAAAATTGTCTATATACATTGTGTGCAAATGGCATGAGGAGGTAGGCGAATAATTACAATTTAGCAGATTAACCCTGGAGTGATACATGATCAGATGGTCATGTGCAGGTATAGATACTGGTGTGCAAAAGAGCAGAAAAGTAAATAAATAAAATGGACTATGTACAGCTGCAGCGATCGGTTAGCTGCTCAGATAGCAGATGTTTAAAGTTGGTGAGGGAGATAAAAGTCTCCAACTTCAACGATTTTTGCAATTCGTTCCAGTCACAGGCAGCAGAGAACTGGAAATTAAGGCGGCCAAATGAGGTGTTGGCTTTGGGGATGATCAGTGAGATACACCTGCTAGAGCGCGTGCTCCGGGTGGGTGTTGCCATCGTGACCAGTGAACTGAGATAAGGCGGAGCTTTACCTAGCATGGACTTGTAGATGACCTGGAGCCAGTGGGTCTGGCGACGAATATGTAGTGAGGGCCAGCCGACTAGAGCATACAGGTCGCAGTGGTGGGTGGTATAAGGTGCTTTAGTAACAAAGCGGATGGCACTGTGATAAACTGCATGAGTGTACTGACAAGGCTAAATGATTCAAGTTGCATCAGAAACCAATAAAGTGTTGACGTCAACTTCTTGCTCAATTCATTGTGATATTCATCAAATGTATTTGCATAAACTAGCTTTGTCTTACTGCTAAAACAAATTATTACAGGGAGTTGGTGTATCATTTAAACTAATCGTTTGGCAAGTAAACATGTTTTAACAGTAGATTAGTCTGTCAATGTAGCAAATAAGTACACATGGCTTGTATTCAAGACAAAGGTTATTTGCTTTGGACACTGAGGTGAGTTTACTCAGGAGTATGCAGGAACAGTTCTGGCAATGTATGACATATACTGTATTCAATAGAAGAACAATATACTACTAAAGCTTATAATACAAACTAAAATCCTACAAGGGGAATAGTTGCATACGGTGTGTGTGGGTGGTGCAGTGATGTGTTCGGAGTCACTTTAATACAAGGGGAGTTTGTTGTTATGGGACCTTCACATCTCGAGAGTCATCAACTTATTTTATCCAAGTTGTATTGTCTGTGAGAGAAAGATGAAAATGCTATTACACATCCATGGGCAATCGTTGTGTATTGTCTGTATTGCTACTATATTTTCAGACGAGTGTTGTGAGGCCTGTGGGCATCTCAAAGAAAATCAACTGACATGTGCCTGTTCGTGAGGATCTCACCTTTCCACGGAGGGGGTGTGTAGCCCCAACTGTTCAGACGCTACAGACAGATGTTGACTAATCGGCTGTACCGACTTCAGACGAGTCCCAAAACAGAGAACACCATTGTGTTTGAATCTCATCTTTACAAAGAGTCTCATCTTTACAAAGAGTCTCATCTTTCCATAGAGGGGTTGTAGGCCAAACCGTTCGGATGCTACAGATGATTTTGTGAGAAGACCGATTTTCGGGATGTCTTATCGTCTGACAAGCACTGCTCAAGCTCTGTCACCTTTCCCCACAGTTGCGGAAGGGTAACATGCGGTGGATTGAGACACATCCAATGCAAAAAAAGTTTTCTCTTAGCTTAAACTGAAGGATTTTCATGGGGATTTGTGTATTATGCTAATTAGATTTTCGTGGGGGCGCAGACATCAACTCTAAGGGGTTAGCTGTCTCGGATAGACAGTACATGGTAACATTGCTCCCATGAACCTGTAAACTAGTACTGCCCCCGTTTTGAAAAGCTTGCCTTCGAGGGTGGGAACAAGAAAGCATGACTCGTCAGGCTGTAGTCTTTACAAAGCCAGGGAAAATGAGTCAACCTAGATATCCTGCAAGACCTGGCAGATAGGAACATTGAATAAGAACAACCATATCTACTTGCATAATCACGTGACCGTGCAATTGGCGAAACACAAAGGCCACAATAATTGCTACAAAACGTGACTCCATTCACTTTTAGATCAGACCGCAGGCTCAATCAACCATTGACAAAATTGGTTGAACTCTCCTGGCATGAAAATAATTCTGATGTACAGTTATAGTGCATAATTATGTCTGAAACACCCTCTCATCACTCATAATTATGTAGGGAGACTGGAAAAACTCCCCAAATAGTGTCTAGTAGTGAAGTTTCCCTTCATCAGAATGTGTATTTTAGCCTATTAAACACAAACATGATGCTTCAAGTAAGAATTAGGCAGATCTGATGGAGTATTGTGTGATGGAGTATTGTGTGATGGAGTATTTTGTTACACCCCAACACTGTGCTTTGGCAATATCTTCCTGATATAATATCACACAATAACTACCACAATACCCACCAGTGGAGGCTTTTGTGAGGAGCTATAGGAGGATGGGCGCATGTAATTGCTGGAATGGTATAAATGCAACAGATTCAACATGTGGTTTCCATATGTTTGATGTGTTTGATACTGTTTGATATATTCCATTCCAGACATTACAATGAGCCTGTCCTCCTATAGCTCCTATAGCTCATCCCTCCAGCCTCCTCTGATACCCTACATAATATCTAATGCAGGGTGCAGAAATAATTGTATCATGCATTAACTAACAGTGTTGGAGAGCTGAATCCTTCCAGATTTGTCAATATTTGATGAGCTTTTGTTCCTGTGTTCCTGTGTGGGCCAACTCAGCAGGATTTTGAGGAGGTTGAAATCTGCACTTTTGTTATGATACACCAGATACTGTTCTTAAAAAAATATGTTTTCTGTTTGGCCAACCTGTTTCTGTGTTTCAGACAGCTTGTGATGTTAAAATATGTCACTTGAGTGCTTGGGGAGACTTTGTTTTTATTCCACACCCAAGGAGGGTCCAATCTTACTGTGCCAACAGTAGGCGACATGATTGGGTTGTGATGCAACACTGTCCCTTCCCTGCCTTCCCCTCCACTCCCAAAATCTCTCCATCTCCTGGGCTGGACTCAGGCCAAACTTAAGCTCAGAAAAGTCGAGAAGATGTGCGACTAAAATAAGAGCTAGAGAGCACGCTGTGTTCTGGCTGTTCCACGCGGTCTAGTCTGGCCTGGTGTGAGATGTCCAGTAGAGCTGACAGCTTTGGTAGTCCAAATGCCAGCAATTAGAGATTACAGTGAACACTGTCCAAAGCCAACCAAATGCTTGCCATCAACATTTGGCCATATACGACAAGAACATAATTAACACTGTGTATGCTAATATGCTGTAGGATCAAATCCGGCTATTCCAAACCCCCCCGATTTACTGTAATCAACTTGAATCTAGTATGACTATGCATCTTCCATCTATCTTGTCAGACAACACTTCTCTAAAGGATAACTCCCTGTGCCTCTTATAGTCTTGATCCCTCCATGTGTAGAACTGTTTAGAATGGGTCTAAAACAAGGAGAGACCACTCTGACTCAAGGACACGCCTGGGCCTATTTGAGCCTCTATCCCACACTGTTTACTTCACTCAGTGAGTTCCTGTAGCAGGGAGGTGAATGGAAAAACACCATCGTCTGAAGGCTGAGGTTCAGATATGACTGAAGAATCACAGGAAAATACAACAGACAGTCTTGACATGAATTGCATCCTTTCAGAATAAAACTGTTAAAATGTTTTTATTTTGTTCAAATAATACATCAACTATTGTATAGTTTCCTGAATAGAGTATTGTAGGAGATTGCCATTATTTTGATTGCCAGTCCTGGCCTTTCACATACTGAAACAGCGTTTGAAAGAAGCTGACTGCATAACCTCAGGCATAGATTGGGAATAAATTGCCCAACTTGAAGAAATTGCAGAAAAAAGTGTTTGTGTGCATATGCAATCTGGCATGGACCCTAGACACAAGCAGACGTATGCGCATGCACACACGCATGCACACACACACACACACACAGCTCTCAGTGGGATTCGTTCATAATGGATGCATTGGAGATTTTCACAGTTTTAATCCTCTAAACAACCTGCTATGTTCTCTTCTACCTGCAGTTTAAACTCATAGCTGTGGGTCTGGGGGGGGGGTCTTCAGCTTGTGCATGTGCATGCATGTGTATCCTGTGTGTGTGTGTGTGTGTGTCAGTGTGTCTGCAGTTTTTTGAGAATAAATCCCTCTTTAGAATAACATCCTTGACTATCCTTTGCTTTGAAGTTTGACTTTACCAGACTCCCAATCTACTGTTAAAGTAATTCTGATTCTCTAAATCTCCATCTCTCGAAAATCCCATACAAGGTCAGGTCTGTAGGACATCAGTTTAGCCATTTATCCATAGGACATCAGATACTAGGGTGAGGCTAGCCTTGCTACCCACACTATCTCTGCACTCTGACATTCGCTTAACATCTCAGTCATTTCTTAGAGGTAGGATTTTAATTTGATCAGTCTTTTGTTGCTGAGAATTTTCCTGCACTGCAGAAAATGCAAACTTGTAGTGTATTCAAGGTTTAAAAAGGCTTCTAAAGTTTGTAATTTCCACTTTAAAATGGCAGGCTTGATTTGCCCTACCGACCAACGTATTTACCCCTACAAAAAAAATGTCCATTAATAATTCACATTTCCTGTTGCAGCAAACTGGCTCATATTAAAATCCTACATCTGTAGATTCCTAATCCACCAAGGCTAAATTATGCCTATGACCAAGAGTTTTTCCAGACCATGTGATCTGACCAGGAGAAACTGGGGCTCTAGGCTATATACATTACATATTTTTTTCCATATTAGAAAAGAAAACTGGCCCTAGTTACGCCGAATCAGTCATGACTTAGTTAAGTTCAGTCAATGCATTTTAGACATATGTTTAACATTCAGGCCTTTGCAACACAAGCAGCCACTAACAAATTAAGTCTGTTCAAGAACAATAGAAGTAATGAAATCAATCACTCTTCCTTACATGCCTAACTGGCTACTGGTATCATTTATTTTTTAAGATGGCTGAAAACAATAGCATCAGCGATAACAAAATCATTTCCATCTGCTCCCGCCTGGTGATATATGGGATTCAAACAAAAGGCATATCATGATAACACTCCCAACTCTTTCAACGTCATTACATTGTTCTGAAACCACTGTGTTCCTCAATTTACTCAATTGGATTTGCTGTGCATTCCATTTCCTAGAACAGGCCAGAGAACATTGATGCATCACTCAGTTCTAATAGATGACTGGGAGGAGAAGAAAAGAGACAGAGGGGAGCATTTGTGGTCCTCTTCCTGTGTGATGTCATGCAATTCAATTGAGAGAGATAAGTTAGCATTTCAGTGTTTGCATTGTGCTCTGTTCCGTTTCAGCTGGGGTACAGGGAAGGAAATAATTGTCTAGGTTGTCATGGCTATATTACTGAAATGGCAAGCCAGGTAAAGGAGTACATGGCTTCAACTAAATGAAAATAAGTACATACATAGATAAACAAATGAAGGATCTTAATTTGCTTGCTCTTTTGTTGATATAATTTTCCTGAACAATGTGAAATGCAAACTTGTAGTGTATTTGAGCTTTAAAAAGGCTTCTAAAGTTTGTAACTTGTAACTTTGAAATGTCATTCTTGACTTGCACCAAAAAAAGAAACAATCAACCCTACAAAAATGCAGTGGCATTTATTCATGGATGCTAACGGAAGCCAACCTGATCTCAAAAATTGACCAAGAAAAAAATACAAAAAATATGTATGTAAAAATATGTATCTTTCGTTTCTCTGTATTTCATAATTTTCCTTCAAATCGCATGAGGCTGAATATATCTCAACGGAGAAAGCATCCGAGCAAGGGACACAGCGCCCCTCAGTCTCTATATGTGTAGCCCATCCATCTGATGCTGTCTGGTCAAAATTATTATGACATTGTTGCCGCCCATAGCATTGAATGCAAGGGAGGTCAGTGAGCATATGGTCTCTCTCAATAAAAAAAGTATAAAATAATAGCCAATCAGCGTTGAGCTAAACTGACTGAGCTCAACTGTGAATGGTCCTGGCACACCAAAAAAAGTGTAAAGGGAAGCCAGTTTGGATTTGGCTTCACACCAATCACATCAAAAGCGAAATGTCATTGACAGAAAAAACTTTAATTGTTGCATCTCATTGTGCCATTGTCCTCCAGTGGCTAGCTAGCTAAATTAGCCATGGATGGAGATCGTGTCACGCCCTGACCTTAGAGAGCCTGTTTATTTCTCTATTTGGTTAGGTCAGGGTGTGATTTGGGTGGGCAATGTAGTTTTCTATTTCTTTGTTGGCCGGGTATGGTTCCCAATACCATGCTGGAGTGTCACGTTCATTGAAAGGAGTAGACCAAGGTGCAGCGTGGTATGTGTACATTCTCTTTTAATGAATGAACACCGAACAAACCAACAAAATTAACAAACGAAACGTGAAGCTATACAAAATAGTGCTGACAGGCAACTACACATAGTCAAGATCCAACAAACACAAATGAGGCAATGGCTACCTAAATATCATCCCCAATCAGAGACAACGATAAACAGCTGCCTCTGATTGGGAACCATATCAGGCCACCATTGAAATACAAAAACACCTAGATGACCCACCCAAGTCACTATCACGCCCCAACCAACACAGAGAAAAAACAGCTTACTATGGTCAGGGCATGACACAGAGGCAGCTGTCTGATTGGGAATCATACTTAGGCAGCCTGTTTTCCACCTGAGTTTGTTGGATATTGTTTTTGCATAGTAGCTGTCTAGCCCTGCAGAACTTTACGTTCGTTTATCTTTTGTTGTTTTTTGGTTTCCATCTAAAATCAAGAAAGATGTACAATTTCCACGCTGCACTTTGGTCTCATTCCGACGACAGACGTAACAGATAGAGATTTGGACTTGTGGTTTTAGATGCACTATGCAGAAATACCTACGGCATTTCCTGGTTGCTAAAATTTGAATTGTTTGCTTGATTTCAGTTTATGTGACAAAATAAGCAAGTGTAGTGTAGGGAATCATTTTACTATCTAAACTGCTGTGAAATATGTTTTCCATAGACAAAGATATTGTATTTCAGCTGTTTGAAGCTGGTGTGCAAAACTGAAAGTGAAAGATGTAAAACTTAGGAACGGTAGCATAGAAATAGTGCACATAGAACTGATCTTCCACTTCTTAGAATAGTTTTACATGACAATGATAGATCTATAACTATAACTCATATAACTCTAACTCATATTTCTATGTGAATTTGGTCAGGTCGCCCAAAAAGTTACATTTTTTCTCAGTACTGGCCAATTGTTATAACGGCGATTCTGATCCAACCATAAATGTATACATTGTGCCCCTGGCCTGAGAGGATGGAAGACCAACATCTTGCTAGATGTAGTAGGCTAATGTTAACTAGCTGGTTCTTCGTTGCACATCAATGGAAGTTAGGCTAGTGAGCAAGCATTTTAGCCAGGTAGCCTAGGACAGCAAAAACTAAAAGTGTGCACTGTATGAATGAGTCATAGACATTTTCTTCAATATGAAAGAGAGGAGGATGGCACTCACGCGCACACACAGAGAGAGAGAGTGAAATCAGAACCATGGACAGCCACATCATATTTAGCTTACGTTGATTGGACTAAATTGTTTTTGGTATCTTTTAGTTGTCACTGTATTAGACTAGGCATAGGTGTGGAGGCAGCTCCTGTTTTCTTTGCGACTTATGCTAACTCTGTAATTATAAATCAATAGTTGTTTAATGTCGGAAACACTTACTTGCTTGACCATGTTGTAGGCATGTAAATGTTTGTTACATGCAATATGCTTTGTGGACTTCACCGGAGAGAGGATGCTCTCTGGTTTTGTGATGAAACAAAGGTGTTGTTGAACTTACTCTGCCACTGTGTCTTCTTATTATCTTGGTCTTAGGCCGATATATCCCGGTGGCAAGGCATATGAACGAACAGGTTCTAGAGCCAAGAACGCAATTATCACAAAATATAGGTTGTAATATGGCCTTTTTTTCTGGCTTGGCTTCACCAGTGATTTTACCCACACACCACTACTGCAAAATGCCCATTAATGTCAATTAATTATAATCCACATAATAATTCACATTTCCTGTTGCTGAAGGATTATTTTCCTGCTGTAGCAAACTGGCTTAAATTAAGATCCTACATCTGGAGACTGTAATATGCATCTAAACATTCATACTGTCTGTATGGAAATGTGTGATGTGTGACACTGTTAATGCGTTTACATGTCAAACTTCCTGTTTAAGCCAATCAGGATGAGCCGTGACTGGGCAGGAATGGCGGTGATATCCTGGTGGTCTCCATAGGGAAATGTATGTGGTTTCTATCAGTCTAGGGTGAATTCTACAGGGCTAAGAGATTCAGTCTCCAGTGTAATGCCAGGAAACAGAGATATGGTATGGCATAACATTGCACACTCAGTCACAGTCACTTACAAGGCCTCCATTTGAACAATTAGATTGCAACACCTGCAGGTAAGAAGAGAAGTTTCCTAATGTAACTTTTTTTTCAATCTTCCTCCTTTATTTGTTAGCCAATAAATAATTAAATACGGAACATTTTGGAAAGCATAGTAGTTAAGACTTCACCTGACTTCCTGGGTTTGTTCACTGGCTTGGAGCCTCTTTATTAAGTCATCCATTTATTTTTATAATTTGTTTTTTAACTAGTGTGCCCGGGGCTTAACTTGATTACTTCTGAAGCAGGGATGCTGGGGACTTGGGGGTCCAGTAATGCTTAGGAACAGATGTCCACAGTTCCACTCTGCCCTAGGATATACTGTTATAATGTTGGCAAGCCCTCTAGGGCTCATATAGATGCCAGCACAAACATTGACCATAAAAACAACCACAAAACAGTGCAAACGGGATTACAAATAGGCCTACTGTGTGTGTTCGTGGGTGATTCTCATGAAACCAGTTTTAAAGTGTCTGTGGCAAATTGAGTTACAAAACCATGATGCATATGCAAAAATCAACTATCATTCTGAGGACTAGGATGTCTCTTTTTTTTTGGAAAGTGCCTTATTTTAAATAAATGTTACATTTTTGCATGAATTCCATACATTTTCAACCCAAATTCTCATTTTTGAAATGCATCCGGATAAAATGTTTAGGTCATTTTTTTGTATGAACCTTTTTTTAAACTAACTTATTTGAATAAAGGACAAAATATGTTGCTGTAGTTAATCCATAAATCCTAACAATTGTATACTAGTTGAGGTTTACATGAAACTATAATATTTATTATGTACAAACACTGTCTGTGGACACTTTATCAAGTTCCTGTGAAAAGTCCAATCTGTTCTAAAATAGAGTTGAATTCACCCATGATGCATCATCTAGAGGAGTAGTCCTTAGATGACCACAAGTTAATGTATTCACTTACACAGTGCCTTCAGAAATTATTCATAGCCCTTGATTTTTCCCCCCACATTTTGTTGCGTTACAGCCTGAATTTAAATGGATTAAATTGAGATTTTGTGTCACTGGCCTACACACAATACCCCATAATGTCAAAGTACATTTTTTTATTACAAATGATTTAAAAATGAAAAGCTTAAATGTCTTGTGTCAGTAAGTATTCAAACACTTTGTTATGGCAAGCCTAAATAAAGGAGTAAAAAGTTGCTTAACAAGTCACATAATAAGTTGCATGGACTCACTTCGTGCGCAATAATAGTGTTTAACATGATTTTTTAACTACTACCTCATCTCTGTACTCCACATATACATTATCTGTAAGGTTCCTCAGTCGAGCAGTGAATTTCAAACACAGATTCAACCAGACCAGGGAGGTTTTACAATGCCTCGCATAGAAGGGCACCTATTGCTATATGGGTAAAAAAAAAAGCAGACATTCAATATCCTTTGACCATGCTGAAGTTATTAATGAAACTTTGGATTGTGTATCAATACGCCCAGTTACTACAAAGATACAGGCATTCTTACTAACTCAGTTGCCGGGGAGAGGAAGGGAACTGCTCAGGGATTTCACCATGAGGCCAATGGTGACTTTAAAACCGTTACTAAGTGTAATGGCTGTGATATGAAACAACTGAGGATGGATCAACAACATTGTAGTTACTTACGAATAATCAAATAAATGACAGAGTGAAAAGAAGGAACATGCATCCTGTTTGCAATAAAGCACTAAAGTAAAATAGCAAAATGTGTCAAAGAAATTCATTTTATGTCCTGAATACAAAAGCGTTATGTTTGGGGCAAATCCAACACAACACATCACTGAGGACCACTCTTCATAGCATGGTGGTGGCTGCATCATCTTATGGGTATGCTTGTCATCGGCATGCACTATGGAGTTTTTCAGGATAGAAATAAATAGAATAGAACTAAGCACAGGCAAAATCTTAGAGGAAAACCTGGTTCAGTATGTTTTCCAACAGACACTGGGAGACAAATTCACCTTTCAGCAGGAAAACAACCTATAACACAAGGCCAAATATACACTGGAGTTGCTTACTAAGATGACATTGAATGTTCCTAATTATAATTAGTAGCCTAATTGTAGTTTTGACTTAAATTGAATTTAAATTCTATGGCGAGATTTGAAAATGGCTGTCTAACTTGACAGAGCTTGAAGCATTTAAAAATAATAATGTGCAAAAATATAAAAACCAGGTGTGCAAATCTCAGAGACTTACCCAGAAATAATGACCACTGTAATCTCTGCCAACGGTGGTTATAATATGTATTGACTCAGGGGTGTGAATACTTAAGTAAATGTATTTGTGTGAAAAAGTCAGATTTAATTTAATAATTGTATAATTTCATTTATGTTATGTTTCATTACGGGAGCAATGAATTTTTTATTTATTTGTTAATAACTTTTTTGGACTGTTAATCTTGCTCCTACTTGAGACGCAGACGTCCCAACTAGAGCTCTGGAAATGCAAATGCGCTACGCTAAACGCTAATAGTATTAGTTAAAACGCAAACGTTCATTAAAATACACATGCTTGGTATTGAATTAAAGCTACACTCGTTGTGAATCCAGGCACCAAGTCAGATTTTTAAAATGCTTTTCGGCGAAAGCATGAGAAGCTATTATCTGATAGCATGTAACACCCCAAAAGACCCGTAGGGGATGTAAACAAAAGAATTAGCATAGTCGGCGCTACACAAACCGCACAATAAAATATAAAACATTCATTACCTTTGACCATCTTCTTTGTTGGCACTCCTTGATGTCCCATAATCAATACTGGGTCTTTTTTCGATTAAATTGGTCCATATATAGCCTAGATATCGATCTATGAAGACTGTGTGATAAACGGAAAAAAATAGCGTTTCATAACGTAACGTCATTTTTTTAAAGTTAAAAAGTCGACGATAAACTTTCACAAAACACTTCGAAATACTTTTCTAATGCAACTTTAGGTATTAGTACACGTTAATAAGCGATAAAAATCATCAGGAGGCGATGTAAATTCGATAGCTGGTCGTCTGGAAAAAATGTCCGGAAAAACACCGGGCCAATACATCAAGTTGGAGGTCGGAGGGAATCGGTTCCCTTTGGTCGGTTCTACCAAGAATCAAATCCGAATCAAATGAGAAGACTCTATACATCCTGTGGAAGCTGTAGGTACTGCAACCTCGGCCTCATTTAATACGGTTCACCTTTAACAATGGGTTGAAGTGGCGCATGGATATTTTTTCCCATTTTCAGGGATCAGATTTTCCTGCGCTTTTCGATGAAACAGACGTTCTGTTATAGTCACAGCCGTGATTTAACCAGTTTTAGAAACGTTAGAGTGTTTTCTATACACACATACTAATCATATGCATATACTATATTCCTGGCATGAGTAGCAGGACGCCAAAATTTCGCGCGATTTTTAACAGAATGTTCGAAAAAGTAGGGGGTAGGCTTAAGAGGTTTTTAATTAAAGTAACTGTTACGGTAATTATAATTTTGTGAAAATGTTGGTAATCTGCTCAAAAAATGTAATACAGTTTTTTACAATCACGCTGGCACTAATTTCGGTACCTTGATGTCATTTTTCAAAACTCCAGACACAAAACTCACAACCAATGATCAAAATGCAAATTTTTCAAAACTCTAACACTTTTTCCAATTGCTTGGATACAATACACATAAAGCTAAGATCATTTGTTCATTGAACTAAAATCACCTGTTCTAAATCCCAGAAAGGCAGCTGTTTCTGAGATGCTGGAATCACCATGTGTGGCATCAACCAACAATCATACCACGGTTAAAGTTGCTTAGATTACGCGTCTTGCCTGTTCTAATTTTTGTTCGAACAACATCTAAAGCTCTCTACTCTATATACTCTATATAGTAAGTTGCAGGCAGCCCCATCAGGCCTGTAGAGCTGATGGCATGACCTATGTCATCGTGTGGGATAATGTCAGGTTCCACCATGCTCAAATTGTGCAAGCATGGTTTCAGGCTCATCCACAATTTACCACCATGTGCTTACCCCCATACTCTCATTTCCTTAACCCGGTTGAGGAGTTTTTCTCCACATGGAAGTGGAAGGTATATGATAGGCGCCCTCACGAACAAGCCACCCTTCTCCAGGCCATGGATGACGCATGCAATGACATCACGGCAGACCAGTGTCAGGCCTGGATTCGCCATGCCCGAAGATTCTTCCCAAGATGTTCCCAAGTTTGGCTAATGAAAACATCCATTGTGATGTGGATGAGAACCTGTGGCCAAATCCACAACACAGGGTTGATGGAAATATAGAGGTACAGTAATCAATATTTTGTTTTGCTTTTTACAGTAAGCCAGGTGAGGAACACTGCAGTTGACCTTTAACTGTTTTTTCTTTTTTGTAGCTAATTATTTTTGCTTTGATTCAAAGAAACCTATGTTGTGATTTTATTGCATTTCATCAATAAATGTCATATTTTGTTCAATGATTCCATTGTGTCTGTAGTATTCTCTCTACTAGTCCTTTTATATTGATGTATTCACGTGTAGTAGCATAATGAAACATGTATCACATATTTTGTACTACAATATTTAATGTTTGTGTTGACAACTACACAGTGAAACTATCGGTATCTTGTGTGTGGGTGATCTAAATGAATGTTCATATGGTATTTCATGATAAATGAGTTATTTGAACCAATGATTCTGCAAGTGCAAGGTTTCTTTAACGATATGAATGCACAATGCTATGTTTTGAACATTGGACAGCCTGTGTTACAAGGGATGACCGTTTTGAGTTTTGTGTCTAGAGTTTTGCAAAATTACCACAAGGTTCTGAAATTAGTGCCAAAGTGATTTAAAAAAAATGGTTATTATGATTATGAAATAGATAAGTACAGATCCTATTCTCAGTGATTCAAGAGAGCATTTCGTGGAAAAATGTGTTTTTTGGACACTTCCATGAGAATGACCCTTCAAGTGTGCTATACAAATACTGGACTTGCAGTTTTTATCAAAGTATCCTTACGTAGCAATGAATGTACCACTATTTATCCTGCAATGTTGGAATGAACTTTGTTACACAACTGTGTTTGGGGTGATTACCAATATATTTTGCATAATGGTGGAGGCCAGGATGTCTCACGTCTGTGGCAGATTTCATCCATAACAGATAGCATGAGTCAGAGTTCAGCCCTAGTAACTGATCCTGTCCAGACAGTGTGTGTGTGTGTGTGTGTGTGTGTGTGTGTGTGTGTGTGTGATGGACACTGCCCCAAAGCCTCCCATTAAACAGCTGCAATTTATTGTTCTCTTAAAATATTTCACCCTATGACCTTTGACCTCAATAATCCCTATCCATTCCATCTCTGTTTTATCAGTTCTCTCAATAAAACTTCAATAAAAGTTAGTTTAATAATATTGACTATTTAAACTCAGATAATGGTGACTTTGCCACAGCTTTACACGGTGTCCTAACTCTGCCAACAATGGAAACCCACACTGCAGAAGTCTTCTTACCTGTCAATGATTGTTGTTGTTTTTTGGTGAACTTCTCTTTCAAGAATTGACATTCAATCAAAGTAAAGTGGCTGGAATAGAACCCTTGTGCAACAATTAGTATAGTCCAAAAGACTAGTTACTGCTTTAGTCCCATGAGCCCACAGTAATATAAAGACTTGACTCTTAAAAAACCCCACAATGTATGTGTGTGTGCATGTGTCTCCAACCGGTAAGTGTGAGATGTCTGACTGATTTCAAGGAGCCTTTTGATTGACCCTTTGATGCCTCGGGAGGTTCCTGAAACTTCAAGCCGAATAGGAAAGCTGATGTAGACTGCAGCATGAGCCTCTCAGTCTCAATTACAGCACTCTGAAATCCCTGTCGCTGGAAGAGGACAACAAAAGCCTTCGTCTTTACACCACAGACAACATAAAAGCAATGGAGTGAGAGAACTGCACTGAGATCTGCCTGTGGCAACACTCGTAGTGGAAGACCGTAGAATTCAATACCACATCAATTTAAATGTTTTGTTTCACAAAGCAGTGACATCGAACGGACCAAAGAGGCACAGTGGATAAGAGGGGATGTGGGGTTATCCGTGAGGATTGGGGATTTAACCTGGTAACACGCAGACTGGGGTAGGAAGCCATTGGTTTCACTCAGGTTCAGTGTCCTTTTAGCTTTACACCTGTTATAACAAGCTGCCTGTCACAGTCAATGTGGGCCCGGCGGACACGGAGAGGG
Organism: Oncorhynchus tshawytscha; assembly: GCF_018296145.1. NCBI lineage: Eukaryota > Metazoa > Chordata > Actinopteri > Salmoniformes > Salmonidae > Oncorhynchus > Oncorhynchus tshawytscha. The sequence continues at coordinate 25,555,985 of NC_056454.1, read as the reverse complement.
TCAATTTCAGAGCTTAAATGGAGTTGAAATAGAGATACCGAACGAGACAGGCATGCATTTAAACTCCTATCTATCACATTCATGTGTAGACACGTCTGAATGGAAATCTAGAATGAGAGCAAATGTCCTACAGTGGGGAGAACAAGAATGGATTAAAATCCTGCAGCGCACGCAAGGTCCCACTGCTCAAGCCAGCGCATGTCCAGGCCTGTCTGAAGTTTGCCAATGACCATCTGTATGATCCAGAGGAGGAATGGGAGAAGGTTATGTGGTCTGATGAGACAAAAAATAGAGGTTTTTGGTCTAAACTCCACTCGCCGTGTTTGGAGGAAGAAGAAGGACGAGTACAACCCCAAGAACACCATCTCAACTGTGAAGCATTGGAGGTGGAAACATCATTCTTTGGGGATGCTTTTCTGCATAGGGGACAGGACGACTGCACCGTATTGAGGGGAGGATGGATGGGGCCATGTATCGCGAGATCTTGGCCAACAACCTCCTTCCCTCAGTAAGAGCATTGAAGATGGGTTGTGGCTGGGTCTTCCAGCATGACAACGACCCGAACCACACAGCCAGGGCAACTAAGGAGTGGCTCCGTAAGAAGCATCTCAAGGTCCTGGAGTGGCCTAGACAGTCTCCAGACCTGAACCCAATAGAAAATATTTGGGGGGAGCTGAAAGTCCGTATTGCCCAGCGACAGCCCGAAACGTGAAGGATCTGGAGAAGGTCTGTATGGAGGAGTGGGCCAAAATCCCTGCTGCAGTGTGTGCAAACATGGTCAAGAACTACAGGAAACGTATGATCTCCGTAATTGCAAACAAAGGTTTCTGTACCAAATATTAGGTTCTGCTTTTCTGATGTATAAAATATTTATGTCATGCAAAAACATTATGCAAATTAATTACTTAAAAATCATACAATGTGATTTTCTGGATTTTTGTTTTAGATTACGTCTCTCACAGTTGAAGTGTACCTATGATAAACATTACAGACCTCTACATGCTTTATAAGTAGGAGAACCTGCAAAATCAACAGTGTATCAAATACTTGTTCTCCCCACTGTATATGCAGACAGTGGGAATGGAGATGTGTAGAAAAAAGGAGGTGTAAATGAATCACCTCTCTATCACACAGTCAGGAACTTAAACATCTGTCTGTAGATGTGTGCAGTAGTGCATGTAGGTGTGTGTGTGTGTGCCAGTGGGTGTGTGTATGTTCATGTGAGTGTGTGTGTGTTTGCGGATGGGCGTCCTGACAGTGAAACAGCTGGGGGTAGTGAAGGTTACCTAAAGTTTCCAGTGCCACTGCCACCCAAGCTGCTCAGAGCATATACATGTAGCATCTTCATTTGAGTCAGTTTGCTACACCAGAACAATTATTCTGCAGCAAAAGGAAATGTAATTTATTATGTGGATCATGTGGATCATGATATTAATGGACATTTGTTGAGAGGTTGATGCATTTTTGTAAGGGAAAATCAAGTCTGAAATGTCAAAGTAGAGTCCTGCAGAGGTGTTTGGGCTTCCAGCCTGCCTAAGCCAGTATCCCACCACTTAGACAGCTTGGAATTTCACTAACCAGCCATTCCTGAAGCCTTTTATCCTCTTCATCTTGTTAAGTGATGAGCGGTTGATTCTATTTTGATTTGTTGCTCATATGGACTAATGAAAAGAGATTATGCAAAATCCAGACATTGACAATGTGGAACTGCCAGCTCTCTCTCAAACTCACATATCTAGGGCTAGATTTTAACAAACCTAAACATAATGATAAATCTAAGAGCAGTGTTATATGTTCAGGGGTGTGGCAGAATTAATTTACAGTTGAAGTCAGAAGTTTACATACACCTTAGCCAAATACATTTAAACTCAGTTTTTCACAACTCCTGACATTTAATCCTAGAAAAATCTCCCTGTCTTAGGTCAGTTAGGATCACCACTTTATTTTAAGAATGTGAAATGTCAGAATAATAGCAGAAAGAATGATTTATTTCAGATTTTTATTTCTTTCATCACATTCCCAGTGGGTCAGAAGTGTACATACACTCAATTAGTATTTGATAGCATTGCCTTTAAATTGTTTAACTTGGGTCAAACATTTTGGGTAGCTTTCATCAAGCTTCCCACAATAAATTGGGTGAATTTTGGCACATTTCTCCATGACAGAGCTGGTGTAACTGAGTCAGGTTTGTAGGCCTACTTGCTCGCACACACTTTTTCAGTTCTGCCCACAAATTTTCTATAGGATTGAGGTCAGCGCTTTGTGATGGCCACTCCAATACCTTGACTTTGTTGTCCTTAAGACATTTTGCCACAACTTTGGAAGTATGCTTGGGGTCATTGTCCATTTGCGACGAAGCTTTATCTTCCTGACTGATGTCTTGAGAAGTTGCTTCAATATATCCACATCATTTTCCTACCTCATAATGCCATCAATTTTGTGAAGTGCACCAGTCCCTCCTGCAGCAAAGCACCCCCACAATATGATGCTACCACCCCGTGCTTCACGTTTGGGAATGTGTTCTTTGGCTTGCAAGCATCCCCCTTTTTCCTCCAAACATAACGATGGTCATTATGACCAAACCGTTCTATTTTTGTTTCATCGGACCAGAGGACATTTCTCCAAAAAGTACAATCTTTGTCCCCATGTGCAGTTGCAAACCGTAGTCTGTCTTTTCTATGGAGGTTTTGGAGCAGTGGCTTCTTCCTTGCTGAGTGGCCTTTCAGGTTATGTTGATATAGGACTCGTTTTACTGTGGATATAGATACTTTTGTACCTGTTTGCTCCAGCATCTTCACAAGGTCCTTTGCTGTTGTTCTGGGATTGTTTTGCTCTTTTCGCACCAAACTACGTTCATCTCTAGGAGACAGAACTCCTCTTATTCCTGAGCGGTATGACGGCTGCGTGGTCCCATGGTGTTTACACTTGTGTACTATTGTTTGCACAGATGAACATGGTACCTTCAGGCATTTGGAAATTGCTCCCAAGGATGAACCAGACTTGTGGAGGTCTACAATATTTTTCGGAGGTCTTGGATGATTTCTTTTGATTTTCCCATGATGTCGAGCAAAGAGGTGCTGAGTTTGAAGGTAGGCATTGAAATACATCCACAATGATGTCAATTAGCCTATCAGAAGCTTCTAAATGCATAGCATAATTTTCTGTGATTTTCCAAGCTGTTTAAAGGCACAGTCAACCTAATGTATGTAATCTTCTGGCCCACTGGAATTGTGGTATAGTGAATTATAAGTGAAACAATTTGTCTGTAAACAATTGTTGGAAAAATGACTTGTGTCATGCACAAAGTAGATGTCCTAACCGACTTGCCAAAACTATAGTTTGTTAACAAGATATTTGTGGAGTGGTTGAAAAACAAGTTTTAATGACTCCAACCTAAGTGCATGTAATCTTCCAACTTCAACTGTAGCTATTTTCACTATCACAATCGGCGCACTTGCTGGCATTGGCATGAAAGGGCTGGGTTTTGATGAAAAAACAAGTTGCGGCTGTGTCGAGGCTTGGCCTCTCACTGGCCAATCAAAATGTATGGTTGCAAGTTTTGTATTCATGGTATTTTATGTATTGCCTTCGAATAAATTCCAATTTGAGCCGTTATAGTTTGTTAAATGGCTTACAGAACTGAAATAACAAAATGTAGACCTATCCCAGCTTTTCTTAATAGGTTAACTTGAACCCATCTTCATTCCACATTGTTCTAAGTAATTGCATGGCTTCAATAGCATTCACACTGATATAGGGGCTGGGACTACATGCCAAACATTGTCAGTAATTAATATTACATGTATTATTGTTGAGGCCTAAAAAGAGAACAAATAATACTAATCAAATTCTAAAGAAAACAAAACAACAACCCTTTTTAATTAGGCTTCATCACACTTACAGGCACCATAATTTCTCCCTGTGGGCATATAATATTATAACAATGCAGACTATGGAGGGTTTTACGGACATCCAAAATGAGACCAGCATGGCTAAAATAATGTGGGCCTGCCAACAAGCATAGATTATTAGGTGAATGTCAGCTCACTGTTTTACTGTTTTACTTTATACTTTATATTTGATGATTAAGGTGATTAAGCTTGATTTCCAAGCAGTCTCAGGAGCCAAACTCTTTATCAACAGTGCTGACTTTGCAATTGCATTGGGCAGACAAACAAAGCCTTCAATGAGAGGAGTGGAGATTATGCCTGGATTTTAATCAAATAAAACAACAGATGAAAAAACATTTGTTGCGTGACCGCAAAAAAAACAGTGTTTGGTTGGTCTTCATTACCCCTTTCAGAGCTGCTTCAAATGAGTACTTTGGATCATGTTTTTAAGGACACACCTCAAATATTTCCTCCCCGCCCATCTGAGCTCATGCTAACATATATAAGACAGGTAAATTGCCGAACCTGGGCGTTAGGACTGGAAAATGCCAGAGCACCAGTTTTCACATGACGAAATTGCAAACTAACGTGCGTTTGACACAAGCGCTGCCTTAACGTCAGCCAAAAATAGAGCCCTTAGTATCTCACCATCGGATATGCAGTATTCACACCAACTACGGAGGCACAGTTCTGAGTTCTCTCTATAGTTAGAACAACCAATTATCATACATTGAGGAAAGGCGTCAGATCGACATCTAAACCTGTCTATGTGGTTTAACTCTTAGCCACAAGCTGTGATGTCCCTGAGAACCATCCCATAGAGATCCTATAAAAAAATGTTGTGGTCCTTTGTAGCTTACTTGGTAGAGCATGGTGCTTGTAATGCCGAGGTAGTAGGTTTGGACAACCCATATAAGACAACCCAGGACAACCCATACAACCCAGGACAACCCATATAAGAAATGCATGCATGCATGACAGTAAGTTGCTTTGGGTAAAAGTATCTGTTAAATGGCATATATTATATTCTCTGGTCTGTTCCATGTTACTGTGTTAGAACAGACCCGTGGTGTTCTGATTCCTTCTATGAGTTATCTTTAAAGCAGGGGGAATAGCAGGACAGAGCAGGTTGGTTAAACAGAGCTGACTTTGGAGTCCTTGTGTGTGTGTGTGTGTGTGTGTGTGTGCATGTCAAGGGGAACAGATTGATGTTTGACTTCCTTCCCTCTCTGATTGTGGTATTTTGCTACTTTCTGAAAGCAATTAGCAGGACGTCTCTAAGGGAGCTCTTCTCTTCCTTCTGCTCAATAGCTTTGTAGTGTTTATATTCCCACCCTCTGGACCATGCCACCTGAATACTGAAACAAGATAGATGCTCATTAGCTCTTCAAAAGCATTGTGGAGGAGAGAGGCTGGGTGCAATGCATAAGTGTGGTTAAAATTCAATTTTTTGGTGGGGGGGTGGAGGGTGTGTATGTCAGTGTGTGTTTGTAAGTGTGTGTGCGCATGTGCACACTCGATTGTTTGTAAGTGTGTGTCTGTGTGTCTGTCTGTCTGTGTGTGTGTGTGTGTGTGTGGGGGGGGGGTTGTGATCAATTCTTTTATTTGTCCTCTCCTCTCAGCCCTGCTTTAAATCCCTGTCCAGTAGCACACACTAGCCTCTGGCTGTTTACACCAGCTGGCTTAAAGAGTGTGGAGCCACAGATAAGTAGAACACACACTGCACACAGACACACACACACACGAACGTACACACACGTACTCAGATGTGACAGAAGGGTAGGGAGGGAGGGAGAGTGGGGGGAAAGAGAGATGCTTGCTGTTTGGGGTTTTAGGCTGGGTTTCTGTATAGCACTTTGTGTGACATCTTCTGATGTAAAAAGGGCTTTATAAATACATTTGATTTATTGAATGATTGATTGATGGAGAGAGATAGAGAGAGGAGGGAAGATAGGGAGAGGAAGAGAGAGGCCTTGGGAGATAACCCTGACCCTCTTTCACCAAAGACCAACCACCATGCTATCAACAGGAAACTTGTGCGATCACAGTCTAATCACTGTATGTGTCACTGAACAAGCTCAACATGGCACCCAAGAGATGACCTATTCACTGACACTTGTTTATTACAGGAGACATAGCCAGAAGTAAACACGTCTACATTTATGAGTCACCCTACTCAGGGGAATCTTTGTGATACCTAATGGGGTCCATCAATCCAAGATGCAATAAACTCTCTTGATAGGAGTGATCAGTAACAGCCAGCCGGCTGAAGTTTCTCTCATGCTGACTACAATAAAGGGTCATTTTCCTCCTCCTTCCTTTCCTCTCCTTCTGTTCACCGAGGGCATAAACAATATAAAAGGCAGATTTTCACAGAACATGTTGATGCCCTCAGTGAACAGAAGGAGAGGAAAGGAAGGAAGAGGAAAATGACCCTTCATTGTTATTCTCTATGACTTTTTACAACTTCTTGGGTAATTGAAGTTTAGAAGAACTATAAACCATGACATTAGGATAATGAGAGAGTTGTTGAGTCTGTGTTACTTGTATTAGTTTGAGATAATGAAATGAGAAGCCCACATACAAAATATTGCTGCTCCTCAGTGCTTTCATTCCTGCATTGTAATGTAATTATGGTGCAGCAATAACAATCTTTTGAACCTAGTTTTTAAAAAGTTATCTGATCTGATTTTTGTTAATATTAGATTTTTCAAAACTTGATTTATTCTGATCTTCCGAATAGGGTTATCCAATCTCAACTTTAATCAGGATTTGATGTCCTTTTGGTGGTTTTGAAAACATAAAGGTAGTGATTAGGATAGCTTTGATGCTGAAAATCAGAATTTTCTTGATCCCACTGGAAGGATGGATTCAGAGTGGATTTAGAAAGGTGAAAATCACTACAACCAAGAAATGTCAAAGTAACTAACATGAGGAGGTTAAAAAACATTCTTACTTCCGAAAACCAACGTTTCATTGGGTTAATTTGATCACAGTGTACGGTGCATTCAGAAAGTATTCAGTCCCCTTGACTTTTTCCACATTTTGATACATTACAGCCTTATTCTAAAATGTATTTTTGTTTTAAATGTTCTCATCAATCTTTGCACAATACCCCATAATGCAAAATAATGCAAAAACTGTTTTTTAGAGATGTTTGCAAATTTCTCAAAAATAGAAAACAGAAATACCTTTTTTACAAAAGTATTCAGACCCTTTGCTATGAGACTCGAAATTGAGCTCATGTGCATCATGTATCCATTGATCATCCTTGAGATGTTTCTACAACTTGATTGGAGTCCATTGCAAACAGAGGAAGATCTTCAAAGGTAAGTGATCACTAGCGCCCCACCTAGCCCAAAGAGGTTTAAAATAGAATAGGTTTGGAACCACCAAGACTCTTCCTAAAGCTGTCCGCCCGGCCAAACTGATCAATCGGTGGAGAAGGGCCTTGGTCAGAGAGGCGACCAAGAACCCGATTGTAATGCCTGTCGTTGGAAGGAGTGGACTAAAGCGCAGCGTGAAAAGTGTTCATGATTACTTTTAATATAAAAAAATACTCGAACAAAGTAACAAAATGAAAGTGAACAGTTCTGTCAGGTAACAGAGACTAAACAGAAAATAACTCCCCACAAAACCCAAACGGAAAATCACAACTTATATACGATCCCCAATCAGAGACAACGATAGACAGCTGCCTCTGATTGGGAACCACACATGACAAAAACAACAAAGAAATAGGAAACATAGAAACAGAAAACCTAGAATGCCCACCCTAATCACACCCTGACCTAAACAAAAACAGAGAAATAAAAGGCTCTCTAAGGTCAGGGCGTTACACCGATGGTCACTCTGACAGAGCTCTGGAGTTCCTATGTGGAGATTTGACAACATTCCAGAAGGACAACCATCTCTGCAGCACTCTACCAATCAGGCCTTTATGGTAGAGTGGCCACACATCACTCAGTAAAAGGCACATGACAGCCCGTTTGGTGTTTGCCAAAAGGCACCTAAAGACTCTCAGACAATGAAAAACAAGATTCTCTGGTCTAATGAAATGTAACTCTTTGGCCTGAATGCCAAGTGTCAAATCTGGAGGAATCCTGGCCCCATTCCTACGGTGAAGAATGGGGGTGGCAGCATCATGCTGTGGGGATGTTTTTCGGAGGCAGGGACTGGGAGACTAGTCAGGATCGAGGCAAAGATGAACAGAGCAAAGTACAGAGAGACCCTTGATGAAAACCTGCTCTAGAGCGCTTAGGATCTCAAGGTTCACCTTCCAACAGGATAGCCCAGACTGTGGACAAAGTCAAGGGGTAAGCTACATGGACTCACTCTTTGTGCAATAATAGTATTTAACATGATTTTTGAATGACTACCTCATCTCTGTACCCCACACATACAATTGTTTTATTGAATCTTTATTTAACTAGGCAAGTGCGTTAAGAACAAATTCTTATTTACAATGACGGCCTACCGGCCAAACCCTAACCCGGACGATGTTGGACCAATTGTGTGCCGCCCTATGGGATTCCCAATCACGGCCGGTTGTGATACAGGCTAGAATCAAAGCAGGGTCTGTAGTGATGCCTCTAGCACTGAGATGCAGTGCCTTAGTTATCTGTAAGGTCTCTCAGTTGAGCAGTGAATTTCAAACACAGAAGGGGACCTATTAGTAGATGGGGAAAAATACAAAAAAAGCAGACACTGAATATTCCTTTGAGAATTGTGAAGTTAGTAATTACTCTTGGATGGTGTATCAGTACACCCAGTCACTACAAAGATACAGGTGTTCTTCCTAACTCAGTTGCCAGCAAGGAAGTAAACCATTCATGGATTTCAACATGAGGCCAATGGTGACTTTAAAACAGTTAGAGACTTTAATGGCTATGATAGGAGAAAACTGAGGATGGATCAACTACATTGTAGCTACTCCACAATACTAACCTAATTAACAGAATTAAAAGAAGGAAACCTGTACAGAACATGCACCCTGTTTATAACAAGGCACAAAAGTAATATTGCAAAAAAAGGTGGCAAAGCAATTCATTTTTTGTCCGGAATACAAAGTGTTCTGTTTGGGTAAATTACAGCACATTACTGAACACCACTCTCTATACTTTCAAGCATAGTGGTGGCTGCATCATCTTATGGGCATGCATGTAATAGTTAAGGACTGCAGAGTTCTTCAAAATAAAAAAGAAAGGGAATGGAGCTAAGCACAGGCAAAATCCTAGAGGAAAACTTGGTCCAGTCTGCTTTCAAAAATACACTGGAGAATGAATTCCCATTTCACAAGAACAATATGCCAAAACACAAGGCCAAACATATACTGGAGTTGCTTAACAAGAAGACAGTGAATGTGTCTGGGTTATAGTTTTGACTTAAATCTGCTTTAAATTCTATGGCAAGACCTGAAAATGGTTGTCTAGCAATGATCAACAATGATTCTCTTTCTCACACACACACACACACACACACACACACACACACACACACACACACACACACACACACACACACACACACACACACACATAAAGTCAAATGTAAATGGTCCAGCAGAGCAGCTTCTTCCAAACTGAGAAGAAAGTAAAAAACATGGCTTCTAGCTGGGCTTCTCCCTTCCCCTTGGGCTTCAGACAGGACAGACAAGCAGAAAGCCATAAAGGACAGACTTAGGGATGAATAGAACATTCCCTAGTGTATCTTGGGCTTATCATTTATTCCTCTTTTCTCGCTTTCCTTTATCACACTTTCTTTCCTCTCACTCCAATCTGTAACTTTTCTTCATTTCCCACCCAACAAAGACACACACAATCACACAAAGCACGCACATACAACCACCTGCTGTGTGTGTGTGTCTATACACATCCAGCCAACAGTAATGGTCCTCAGGGGAGTAGTGAGAGGCTGAATTTTGAAGCCTACTCAACCAAGGTTGATAGAACTAATTAGCGGTGCATATTCATGAGGCTGGTGTTATTCAGATATCTCCCGTCAACACAGCCATGACACATTCAGCCTTTTCCAATCAGCCTGTCTCCATAGCCAATTTAAACGCCCAACCCTAAACGGCTACCTTTTTCCGAGAGACAGTTGGTGTTGATTGGATGTTTTTTGAGTGATATGCGTCTTTCAGCTGAGTAGTGTCAATGTAAAAGAGTCTGACTCTCTGCTTTGTGTGTGTGTGTGTGTGTGTGTGTGTGTGTGTGTGTGTTGTGGTGATGGTTGTGGTGGTAGTGGTAGTGGTAGTGGTGGTGGGGGGGGTCATTAGTCAGGATGAACATGTCTACTTTTTCATGTATTTTCTCTGTCTCTCTGTTTGCCTCTGTCTCTCTGTTTGCCTCTGTCTCTCTGTCTGCCTCAGTCTCTCTGTCTGCCTCTGTCTCTCTGTCTCTGTCTGCATCTCTCTTTGTCTCTCTGTCTGCCACTGTCTCTCGGTCTGCATCTGCCTCTGTCTCTATGTCACTCTGTCTGCCTCTGTCTCTCTGTCTGTCTCTGTTTCTCTGTATGCCTCTGTCGCTCCGTCTCTCTGTCTGCCTCTGTCTCAATGTCTCCCTGTCTGCCTCTGTCTCTCTGTCTGCTCCTCTCTCTGTCTGCCTCTCTCACTCTCTTTCTTTTTCTCTCTTTCTCTCACATAATGGCACTTCGCTTGGTGGCTGTAGTGGATATTCATGCTGTACATTACCTGGAGATAAGGGTCTGTCCTGGATCTGGCATCCCCACTGTGAGTGTACTCTGGCTGGGATGCTTTGATGTGTGGGTGTGAAACACTTTCTCTACCACTGGGGATGGACATATGAGGTCAGATGTAGAGTGAGGAGTGTGTGTGTATGTGTCTATGTGCGTGCATGTCTGCGTGTGAATGTGTGTGTGTGTGCACGCATATGCGTGCGTGTGTGTGTGTATGTGGAGGATCTCAGGGAGTGGGAAGGGTGAGGGAAAGAGGTACATTCACGGCCAGGCATGTATGTAGGTTGTGGATGGATTTCACTGCAAGTGGGTCAGTATGTGAATGTGTGACTGAGAGTGGGGAGCTAAGGTCTATTGGGAAATGAGAGAAAACATGTCAGACAGAACACCTGCCTTGAAACCTCTCAAACCTCTGTTATTCCACAGCCTGATTCCTGTCTACTGTTGAGAGAGAGAATACAGGGATAGATGGAGAACAGAAAACATGATATGACAGAAATGATTTAACCAGTCTGCTGTCAGATATGCCGCTTTTCAATGTCCATCACTAAGCAAACACACACACACACACACACACACACACACACACACACACACACACACACACACACACACACACACACACACACACACACACACACACAGAACATATCTCTCTCCTCCCAATTATTCCAAGCAGACTGAACAGAGCATGCTCCAGTGTGTTGGGCTTTCCAACCATGTACTATATGTGAGAAGGGTTTACTCTTGGGCTTAACACTGTCTCTCCCCTTCCGTCTCCATGGCACCAGACTTTTCTGGTCTCCACAAACAGAGGAGGACTTCCTGTGATAATGAGAGTGGAAGGGTCCTGACACCTGTCTGACAAGATGCCTGACTCAATATGGCTGCTTACCCCAGGGCAACACTTCTCTTCAGCAGGAGAGGGGGAAGTGTGTTTTCAGCACACCGCCTGGGATATTGACCGAAGTTATACCGCTGCATAATGCAGGAGATACGCAAGCCATGCTATGCAAACGCCTGCCTCACATTCAAATAGCTGTCGGCTTTCTACTGCATTACTCTACCCCAGACGTAGGGAGAATACCCGCCCTCTCCCTCTTTCTATTCTTCCCAGTTCCAGTTTCCAACGACGTTCTACTCCCGGCTTTATAGAGCACCAAAGCCACAACTCTCCAACGAAAGTTCAGCCCATTGCTTCATCCTCCATACATACTTGAATGAAAGCTAACCTATGGACAGACCAATGACATTGTGTTCAGTGAGATCTGCCTCATTGTCACCTCTCGTTTGTCATATAGTTGAGAACCCTATTACCAAAAAACACCAACTGCTTCTTAAAGAGATCTGTCTCATTGTCACCTCTCGTGGTTCATCTACTCCTGTGTTTAACATTTAGTATTGTGACAGTGGTTGTCAAGCCAAAGTTATTCTGTATTGATTATCTACCTTGGCTGCCTACTGTAGTTCTATTCATCTGTCTATTAAGTGTCTCTATATAATAGGCAGAAGTCATTCATTTGAGGCAATCACAACAAGGTTGTTATAATAACATTTTCCCTCCTTCCCACTATTCAGCAGCCTAACAAACAGTTGAACCCTTTGTATGCCATGAGCAACCCTAATTACTCAATTCTCGCCCTCTTTTTATTTAACTAGGCAAGTCAGTTAAGAACAAAGTCTTATTTACAATGACGGCCTAGGAACTGTGGGTTAACTGCCTTGTTCAGGGGCAGAACAACAGATTTTTACCTTGTCAGCAGGGATTTGATCTAGCAACCTTTCAGTTACTGGCCCAACGCTCTAACCACCACCTGCCATCGCTCTCTCTCCCACCTCTCCCTCCCTTTTTCACTCTCTCTGTAATGAGAAGTGTCCAGTGCGTAGGCGCCGGCTCTGTTAATTTAGCTAATTGGACGTGCCTCATCAGCAATGGAGGGAAGAAAGGAAATAATTAGTGTGTACATGGGTCCAGTGTTACTGACAGGGAACTCAACGCTCTTTCCGTTGTTACAAGGAGCTCTCCTTGCAGGGCCACACTCTTTTCATTAACAGCTCCCTTCTTTATTACTTGAGGTCAAAAACTCTGATATTATCTAACCATCTTGACATTATTTACAATTCAGAGGGAAAATAATGTCACTGCTGTTGCAGTTCTTTGTGGCAGACTACCGATTATCACTGCTGGTATCAACAATATACCACACAGGCTATGTCTGCATGACCTTTTTAAAAATATATATATATTCTCCCTTTCTCTCTCTCTTCACCTTTCCGATTTTGTCTCACATTAAAGCAAACACATTCAATCTTCTCTGCTCTCGCTCCAGATGCAGTAACTATTAGAAACGCTAACAGAAAATAGCCCGCTGGGCACAGACAGTCAATTCGATGTTGAAATGATGTGGAAACAACGTTGATTCAACCAGTTCATGCCCAGTGGGAGAGGACAAGAGGAACAGAAAGACAAAGAGAGAAAAAGGTTGAAACCAGTGGACAGTATACAAGCTTTAGCTCCATTCAACACAATACAACAGTCACTCACTTACCAAACAAAAACATTGCAACACAAACACAAATGATTGTGTCCCTCATCTTGCCCATTGTTTCCCAAACTCAGTCCTGGTGCCTAGCTATGTAGTGCTAGGGCAAAAAACAAAACGTGCACCCAGGGGGGATGCCAGGACCGAGTTTGGAAACCCTGTCGTAGATCAACAAATTGGAGGTTCCGAAGAAGAACAATGACACCCCAGAGAGACAAAAAAAACGGCTCCCCTCAGGTAAGAGGACATCTGTCTGAAACGGGCAGGCAGAGGAAGAAAACAAACCTATCTCAACACAGCTCAACCTCTGTGCATGTGTGTCACAGAGCCATGACACTAAGACCCCCTCAGAGCCACACTCCTTCATACTATTTATTATGAATGAGAAAAGCCATTTCTCAAGGGAAATTTCTGTCCATGCTATAGAAGAACACAGACCTATTGTGTGCTTAGTGTGTCTGCACTCTGCTATAAAGAGGGGATAAGGACGAATTGATTAAAAACTATAGTCGTCCTCTTTATCTTCTTCCTGCCTGCTATCACACTCTGCAGAGCACTGCCCCCTCTTGGTGGAGAAATGGTAGTGCTAGAGGTTTGAGACGCACTACAACCAGTACGGCGTTAGTCTGTGCTTCGTTAATAAATACATTAAACTAAAATATAAATGCAACATACAAAGTATTGGTCCCATGTTTTACAAGCTGAAATAAAATATCCCCAACATTTTCCATACTCACAAAAAAAGCTTATTTCTCTCAGATTTTGTGGACAAATTTGTTTACATCCCTGTTAGTAAGCATTTCTCCTTTGCCAAGATAATCCATCCACCTGACAGGTGTGGAATATCCAGGAGCTGACTAAACAGCATGATCATTATGATCATTATGATCATTCTGTAGATCCCAGAATGTAGAGAGTGAAAAAGCATACAGTAGTTATACATCAGTATGTTTATGATAGAGAGCAATAGAGCACAATGGTCCATCAACAGCACTTCCCTCCTGATAGGGACTCATGCCATTACTATTCACAGTTAATAGATAGGTAAGTGCACATCAGCAATATGGATGCACCCTTGTCAATAATACTGTAACACTTTCACAATCAACATATTTCTCAATCCCTTACCTCCTATCTGCCCACACAGTTCAACACAGTCAGACAGTCATAGAGGCAGAGTGAGGGTTGAATAACAGGTGCAGTATTCAGGGCTGACAATCAGCAGGTGGGCAGAGGATTAGAGGACTGATACCTCCCTCCTCCAAAACAACACTAATAGAAATGACATCTTCAACTCTGTGGAGAGCAGGAAGGTAGGTAGGTTGGTTGGTAAATCATTGGGGTAAGCTACTGTCAAAAAAACTGCTTGTATATGTCTATTTGCAAATGTGTATATTAGTCAGAGTTCACTCACCCAGAAACACAAGTGGTTTGGCTTACCCAGATTACATACAGTACATCTAGTAGTTCACCTAAACAGCAAATTCTCCCGTGTTAAATCAACACTGACAGTGTTACATTTAGGACTGAGCCAGTGTCTATATGGGTACACACTTTTGAGTGTTAAATTAACACAGTTCTTAGTGCTGACACTCTTACACCTCATATAGTATTTTTAAAGTTCATGAACAGTCAAAATCACGTTTTTCATGAAATTGGATGATATTTGGATGAAAACAATTGCTTTGTGTCTCACCAAATTAGCTTGAGAAGATTTTACTGCAACACTGTTCACTTTATCCAAGTTTCTTGATATTTATTCACTCAAAAGGCTATTTTACATGGGATTCAGAATGACTGTTCGGGACCTTTAACATTAGGAAGTGTATGTAGTTTTTACCAATGGCGTTATGCAATAACACGTCATTAGTTATGTTGCTTTTGATAGCGGAACGCCGAGGCAGGCGTTGAAATCGCTAAGCAGCTGACTTCCAAACAGTGTGCCGATGCGTGTTTCACTTTATCAGAAGTACAGTATGTCATCAGTGACGTCTGAAGCTTTGTTTGATCACATGCTTTTTCAAACCGTGTTTTGCAAAATGCGAGATCCCAGTGATTTCGCTGTGGTTCTAGTGCCTTCTTCGATTCCAAGCGGCTTTCAAACACCAACCTCTACTGGACACTGTATTTGCAAATATAGTTTTACCTGACCAGTAGCATAGCAGGTAGATTAGGGAACAATGGAACATTCAGGGACCTGAGGTTGAATAGTGTTAAAGGCACACTATTTTGAACATTATTTTATGTGAAACCACACTTTCTACACTGTTGTTCAAATAATTGTTTTATTTAGTACAGTGTAAGCTTCTGTCTTAAGCATCCTAAATAATGCCATAGTTCGAGTTTTTGAAAAATAGTCAACTTGAAGGCAATAAAGGGAAGCATTGTGTAAGATATAAACCTGGTTGATATTCCAACTGATTATAGGCTACTAAAGCCAACCATTTACCACTACATAACAGAGTTTTGATTTTTATGAAAACCATCTATCTGATAATCACACGTTTATTGCTCACCAGCAGATGTCACTAATGTGCATTGTGAACACATAATGAAGCTTTGAGAAATTAACAATTTTCTGGCACAATTTGGTTAAAGCGCCAAAGCCTTCAGAAATTCTCAGTTTCCCATCACTACACCTCACATAGTAGCTTTAACCATTACACCAAGAGATCTGTATCACTTTACAAGGTCATTCATTGTTCCTTTTTAGATATTACAAGACTATTCAAAAAACGTTATTACTACATGCTCTTATATAATCATTTTTATCAACTTCATAACTGTTATGCTCGGGCTTTAATAAACATAACCATAGACCACTTCAACTGGTACAACTTCCAATCATGGGTGGCCAAAGATAACAAATTCAAAGCCACACCCCCACTAACCCATGCATCCAATATAATTTCCCAGTTTGCCTTGCTTTTTCAAGTAAATTGTAAAGTTACCACCCATGACTATGTTTGTTAATGACATAGTTGTTCAGGGTTGTTGGTTGTTGAACATGGTTGTTGAATGTGCTCATTTTCAGTCCTGTGCACTTCAAGTGAGTTCCAACTCTAGGTAAATGTTGTCATTAAAATTGAACTATTTATGACTATATAATACATGTATTTTAAGGCCTTACTTTGATGGCCACGTACTACCCCAACATAGTAGTGTTAGGAACCACCTGATTTTCAGGCCACATCAGACTAGCAAGTCGCATTGTGCTGGCTTTCAAAATTAATTCTATTTGAATCCAGTTATTAGTACCTGCCCTCACAATAATTGTCAGGATCTCTGATGAAGGCGACTACTTAAACCATTTATAATGGAACAACGATTCTAGTAACGGTGCAATAAATCTAACTAACAGGCTGGAATAGTGTAGAAAGATGTATGCTATTTATCTTTGTGTAGCATAAGATAATCAATCAATCAAAGTAAATGAAAAAACACAGATATTAAAAACAATCCCCAAAATGTTTTGCTGCAATAGCGCATGCTGGGAAATATGATAATGATTGTTTTGGTTTTGATGGGAATGTTTTACTCTCCACAGAGTAAAACTGACACGATCACACTCTCAACACTTGTTATTAACACCAACACTGGGGTTATTTTACACAAATTAGTATGAATTTAACACTTACAGAGTTAATATAACACCAGAATCAACACTAGAAATGTTACAATTAAAAATCAACACTAGGTAACACTGGGCAATTTGCTGTGTAGTTACAAAACTGTGAAAGAAAAGAGAAATTCACCCCTTTTCTAAAGTTTCATATGAGTAACAATTATTGACTCAGTTCATGACACACACATACACACAGAGGATTCTAGTTAATAAACGGCTGAATAAATGTATGTCCAGTACTGTACAGTACATCTGGAGTCATGAAATATGAATAGTCTAAGCGTGTGTGGGCTCTGACCCATCTGGCCCCACCAGGTCCTGCTCAGCATTTTCAGAATGGATGATTGGCTTCTATTGCATATCTCAGCTCACTATAGAATATCTGAGCTCAAAAATGTCCAACAGTTAGCCTACACACCAGCGGCCTACATACCGGAAGGAAGCCAGTCAACAGGTGGAAACCGGTTTATTCAGTGAGGAGGTGTGAAGCAACATAGTGTTCCAATTTCACACCAGGGAAAAAACTCCCCAAAACTAGTGTTGAAGAATTTCTTAGAACGCCACATTACAAACTTTCAGGATGGCTGGAATGCATTTGAGGGAATGTCTTACAGTAAAAGCTCTCGGATTTGGAATTTGGCTAAACCGATGAATCAGTCTTCTGGGTGGTAGGTATTGTCCAACTTCCTTTTATTGTCCAACCCCAGCAGGCTACATGCCAGGCCATAGCATGTGTCTGCTCTCTGTAATGGTGGAGCTGGAGTCCAGTCAGACTTAACTAAGAAGGGCTGGAGGGAGTGGAAGCAAGAGGCAGAGGGATCATTTGTGTCTGTGTTGTTATCACATCATGACAGGACAACTGTTGTCACCCTGAAACATCATCACAAAGGTCTGGCCAACTCTGTCACCAGCCTGCCTCACCGTACAGTTGTCAAGGCAAAATTCTCGAGTGCTCCTGTAGCGGTTATGGTATCCCCATTCTCTTTCACTGGCTGTCGTGTGTCGAGGCCTGGATGTGAACGCGTAATAATCAAGGCTCTCTCTACCCCATTTACTAGGTCTATACTACCATCTAGTGAATACAGGAGTCCACTGCATGCACTCAAATGTAAGAAAACGCCCTCCATTATCAAAGAAAAAGACAGGGGTTATTTCCTAAAAACCATTCCGCTACCTCATACAGACATCTGCCTTGTTCCAAAATGCGTCATTGTGCATTGCGCTACCTGTGTAGTGTGTTTCTAGAACAGTACTAGAACACACTGAAACCACCACAGAGAACATATTATATGTCTGCATTTATTTGAATCAGAAGACAATTTCATCATTGTAGCAGTAGTTTTGATACTTTTCCAAAAGATCATGACTTGTGAGATTGTTTTATAAATCATTTCATCAAAGTCGTTTGTAAAAAAGATTAAAGAAGTTACTGAACTAAAGCATCTATAATATTACAATATACCGGTAGTATAATAGTAATCATAATAACCAGAACTGTAATGATACTTCTATATGCCTTTGAGCCTTTTTTATAATCATATACGCTTTCTTTCTCTCTCTCTCCCACACACACACACAGTCCCATATCCTCTCTCAATAAACATGTGAATCTGAGGACAATTCTATTGGTTAAGCCCCATCGCATTCTCTTCCTACTTCAACAAAAATGCAACAAATGATTTCCGACGCTCAAGGGGGGAAAAAATAAAAGAAGAAGAGTAAAGAAATATGACATCAACTCAAAATGCAAGATAACCTGGAAGCAAAGACATAACTGATACATTGTTCAATATTTGAGGGAACATATTTACAACCAAAAAAAGGAATGGGCTTCTGCATAGATCCACAGGACAAACAAATGGCTAAAAAGAGAGGGAGAGAAAGAAAAAGAAAGAGAGACATATACAGTTGAAGTCAGAAGTTGACATACACCTTAGCCAAATACATTTAAACTCAGTTTTTCACAATTCCTAATATTTAATCCTAGTAACAATTCTGTCTTAGGTCAGTGAGGATCACCACTCTATTTTAAGAATGTGAAATGTCGGAATAATAGTAGAGAGAATGATTTATTTCAGCTTTTATTTCTTTCATCACATTCCCAGTGGGTCAGAAGTTTACATACACTCAATTAGTATTTGGTAACATCGCCTTTAAATTGTTTAACTTGGGTCAAACGTTTCCGGTAGCCTTCCACAAGCTTCCCACAATAAGTTGGATGAATTTTGGCCCATTCCTCCTGACAGAGCTGGTGTAACAGAGTCAGGTTTGTAGGCCTCCTTGCTAGCACACACTTTTTCAATTCTGCCCACACATTTTCTATAGGATTGAGGTCAGGGCTGTGTGATGGCCACTCCAATACCTTGATTTTGTTGTCCTTTAAGCCATTTTGCCACAACTTTGGAAGTATGCTTGGGGTCATTGTCCATTTGGAAGACCCATGTCTTGAGATGTTGTCTTGAGATGTTGCTTCAATATATCCACATACTTTTCCTTCCTCATGAAGCCATCTATTTTGTGAAGTGCACCAGACCCTCCTGCAGCAAAGCACCCCCACAACATTATGCAGCCACCCCCGTGCTTCATGGTTGGGATGGTGTTATTTGGCTTGCAAGCATCCCCCTTTTTCCTCCAAACATAACAATGGTCATTATGGCCAAACAGTTCTATTTTTGTTTCATCAGACCAGAGGACATTTCGCCAAAAAGTACGATCTTTGTCCCCATGTGCAGTTGCAAACCGTAGTCGGGCTTTTTTATGGCTGTTTTGGAGTAGTGGCTTCTTCCTTGCTGAGTGGCCTTTCAGGTTATGTCGATATTGTGCTCGTTTTACTGTGGATATAGATACTTCTGTACCTGTTTCCTCCAGCATCTTCACAAGGTCCTTTGCTGTTGTTCTGAGATTGATTTGCACTTTTTGCACCAAAGTACATTCATCTCTAGGAGACAGAACGCTTCTCCTTCCTGAGCGGTATGACGGCTGCGTGGTCCCATGGTGTTTATACTTACATACTATTGTTTGTACAGATGAACGTGGTACATTCAGGTGTTTGGAAATTGCTCCCAACGTTGAACCAGACTTGTGGAGGTCTACAATTATTTTTCTGAGGTCTTGGCTGATTTCTTTTGATTTTCCCATGATGTCAAGCAAAGAGGAACTGAGTTTGAAGGTAGGCCTTGAAATACATCCACAGGTACACCTCCAATTGACTCAAATTATGTCAATTAGCCTATCAGAAGCTTCTAAAGCCATGACATCATTCCCTGGAATTTTCCAAGCTGTTTAAAGGCACAGTCAATGTAGTGTATGTAAACTTCTGACCCAGTGGAATTGTGATACAGTGAGTTATAAGTTAAATAATCTGTCTGTAAACAATTGTTAGAAAAATTACTTGTGTCATGCAAAAAGTTGATGTCCTAACCGACTTGCCAAAACTATAGTTTGTTAACAAGAAATTTGTGGAGTTGTTGAATAACAAGTTTTAATGACTTCAACCTAAGTGTATGTAAACTTCCAACTTCAACTGTATATGAAGGCAGCTGCACAAGCCGGAGAGTGGGACAGGATAAGAACACATAATTATGTGCAATGAACACAACACTATAAATGTGGTGTCTTGTAGATTGGGTCATGGTACTCATTTGGAGGTCTATAGTACATACAGTACAACATCAATGTCATTGTGATCTAGATTGAATTGATAGGGCCTTAAACCACATTAGCATAATAGGGAATCAATCTAGCAAATCACAGCAGAGTTGCATACATGCCTGCATTGTCCATATCGAAATTAGAAAAACGTATATTTCATGGCATTTCATAAGGTCTATCTTTATTTGGAGAAAGCTTGTGTACAGTAATGTTTATGGTGAGTCTATGGCACAGTCAGTGAGAGATGACATGGAGAACACATACTGTCAGCCAGGACAGCCATTGGTAGTACATGATGCATTACTGCATGTAAAAGGGACTTTTACATGTGCATGACTTAGTGTGTTGGTGTAAAGCTATAGTAATGTATACTGGTTCAGGGTCAGATCACACCAAGGTCCATAAGGTCATTGGATCTCAACCTTATATCAGATATGGAACATGGAAAAATCAAGAGCAAGACAAGATGCAATTTTCCTAGAATATTCCTGGGCCTCATTTTGGTGGAGTAGCCTACTAACGTGTTAGACTCCTACAGGGTATGGGTCACACATAAGAGTGAGAGTCAGGAGATACAGTATAAGGATTGTCTTGATGCAGTAGGGTAGCACTGAAGCTAACATGCTAACATAAGCCTTTTTAGGGCACTTTTACTAAATGGTATTGTAGCTGCTGAGAATAGTCTTATATTTGGTGATAATATCTCTTTTCTCTCAGGACATACTATTTAGAGCTCTCCAAAAGGGCCATGGCTTTAATCTGGCCATGTGTGGGATTCTCTTGCATACTGTAACATCACATACACACTGATTTAGGGATTGGCCTAGGGTCCCCTTTGTTCATTTTGATTTGTCAACCATCCATTCTCTCCCCTCTGTCACATTGTGACTCCTCCCTCTCTTTCTCATTTCATCCTCCGTTAATGTTTTTTTCTCCATATCCCTACCTTCCCTCTGAATCTCTGTCAAACTCTTTTTCGCTCATCTCTCAGATGGACAGAACGAGTCTGTTTACTAGAAGATGACGTTCAGATCTATTGTAGGTGTAATGCTGATGAAGGTCTAGATCAGAGGCTGATAGAGGTGTAATGCTGATGAAGGTGTATGTATGCGGTGTGCTGACTTACAGTAGGTGTTAGGTGCTGATGAAGAGGAAGAAGTGATTAATGGGGCTAGTTAATGTTGTGTCTCCGGAGGGCTCTAAAAACAGGAAATTTCCGCCACACCTGCAGGCCCCTTGGCACAGCCATGCTAATGAGGTCTCCAGAGAAGACTGGCTCTGTGCTGAACCTGACTAATTAGTGAGCCACCAGAAGCCCCTCGAACATACACACACACACCTCCATTATCACTAGGTTCCGAAGACCTCAGCCTCCTGTATCCTTATGCATCTGCTTTGACCCCATCTTTCAGTGGTCCAATCTTGCTAGGATTTCATTTGACATTCTACCTTTAATTAATAATTAATAATAAATTCTTGAAATAAACCTATTCAAGAGCCCCATCTACTGTTGGCCTATGGAATTACAGGCCATAGAACCAGAGAGGAGACAGGAATGATGGGATGAAGGAACCAGAGAGGAGACAGGAATGATGGGATGAAGGAACCAGAGAGGAAACAGGAATGATGGGATGAAGGAACCAGAGAGGAAACGGCAATGACGGGGTGGTGGAACCAGAGAGGAGACAGGAATGATGGGATGAAGGAACCAGAGAGGAGACAGGAATGATGGGATGAAGGAACCAGAGAGGAGACAGGAATGATGGGATGAAGGAACCAGAGAGGAGACAGGAATGATGGGATGAAGGAACCAGAGAAGAAACAGGAATGATGGGATGATGGGTTCAAATGAACAGATCCTGCATTCACAACCTATCGGAGTAATCTAAACTTCCAAGTCCTAATTACAACCTTGCAACTCAGGTATCATCTCTGGACCCCAAATTCTATGACATGCTGAACTCTGACATCACCTAAGGAAAATACTTTGATGACAGCATTTTCGGCAGTTAAATGCAACAACAAAACATTATTTATCAAAAACAATCAATATGATGGTTTTTGAACACTATAATTTGTTTTTGAGCATGAAAGTATGTTTACGGTTTAAGTTGATAGTTTGACGTTAGCCTGTTGGTGTTCTCAACTAGTTCAAAGCATGTGAATGCACACAACTCCATTGCTCTACAGGTTGCATTTCCCAACAATCCGAGGGTCGTGAATGCAGCATGACTATGAGTGAGACAACAAGTAAACAGACAGATCTCACAATGGAGAATGCAACAATGAATGAGAGGAGAACCAGTTTTCTATTTGTTTCTTCATTTGTGGGACCTGTAGTTGACGAGTAGAATCTGACAAGCCTGACCTAGCAATAGGAGGCTAACATATATATTCAACAGACATGAAAGTGGAGAATTCAGCATACATTTGTTAGGCCTAAAATACCTGACACCACTATCTATCAGTTCAGTTAATCAGCTAGAAAACAAAGGGACAAGAAATGATTAAAACAGCCCTTAAATATTGCCTTTTCTTCCAGCTCACACTAACCATAATGCTAACAGTAATGTTAACATAATGAAATTGAGCTTCTCAGCCTTACTGTGCCGCCCAACGTTTCTCCTCAAACATACTACATACGGGGTCCTACACCTGCCCACTCTCTATAGCAACACATTAAACACCTTTTAAGCAAATGCATACCTTTGAAGGTATACCCCTAAGCATGCAGTGTGAACTGAGATACCTGAAGCCATACCTCAAGCACATTTTTGTCTGTGTTTGTATATAGAAATAAGCCCTTTACACAATGTGAGATAAGTAACATTAGTTGAAGAAAGCAGAGGACATGCTACCTTACTGGTGGTGTTTTGGGGGTGCAGTAGTGTTCTCTACCACAGAGGGGGGCTAAGGCTATGTAAAGCAAACCAACAAGGCTGTGAATTTCACATCATTAAGAGAGCCTCCACATGCAAGTACAGAATAGAGGTAAGACATTTTGATTAGACAAACAGTAGACCTTCTATGTGTGGAGTGCTGGGCTGAGAAGACACAGAGCATGGACAGAGTGTGTGGTAGGGACAGAGAAAGGCTAGTAGGATACTTCTATATCAAGGGGTTGTCTTCTATATTGAGAAGCATTACAATTGTATCACTGGCCAGTAGTGTAGTCTGGGTGTACGTTCATTTTTACCAAGGATCATTTGTTTACATTGTAGCAGATGCTCTTATCCAAAGCAATTTACAGTAGTAAGTGCATACATTTTCATACTGGTCCCCCGTGGGAGTCGAACCCACAATCATGGCAGTGTAAACACCATTCTCTACCGATTTAGCCACACAGAACCATGAGAGCAAACTACTACTCTAACATTTTAGTGTCCTTTCCTACATCTAAAGCTGCTTTAGGAATGGGAACCCAAATGAGTGGAGACTTCAGAGTAGACACCCACACACAATCACACACACACACAAATACGCACACACTCACAACTTTGCTTTTTGATGTTATCTATCCTATATCAATGAGACATTTCCTTCCTGCACAAGAGACCCATAAAGGAACAACATAAAGGATGGACATTCTAATTGGACAGTGAGTGTTATCCGGTAGTCAGCCAGTGCAACAGAAAGCCAGAACAGGGAAACAGTGTAAAAAAGCGCAGCGAGAGAAACTCAGCAGTGAGGAGGCCTTCCTACTCAACAAAGGCTGCTGCATTGTCCCATTTTCCCGACACTGTCATGTTTTCGTCTCTTTGTTTGTAAGTCTGTTTGCTTTGATTGATTTGCATGTCTTCCATTTATAAGTAGTCCAACACCTCTGCAAAGACTCAATTACCCAGAAAGCACAGCGGCTGCAGACGTCTAGCCAACAGCACATAGCATTCCCGACCGAGGTGGAGATGTTTCATATTGTCGTGACAACCTATATCATCGGCCATCCCATTACTCCTCGTTGGCGGGGGAGCTCTCCTCCAGAGGGGCGAGTGAGGCAGGGAGGCCCAGCCCTGTTGCATTGTGGGATGCGGTTAGGGAGGCGACAGTGTGCAGGAGGACAAGGACTAGCAGGCAGAGTTTGAGCCGGCTGTTGCACACTCTGCACACGGCCGAGGAACTGAGAGAGGTACGGTGGTGACAGGATGGGTGAGTTCTTTTGAGGGTCCCCCGGGAATGGTTGTTGTCATCTTCTATCTGGAAGTCCCACCGAACATCACAGCACTCCGCGTCTGCATCCACGCCCCCATGGTACTCCTCCAACAGCCCTGCAGAGGAGGGACACATATTCACATGAACAATAAAGCCCTAGGTGGTGTGGTATATGGCCAATATACCAAGGCTAAGGGCTGTTTCTATGCACATCATATCACAGAGTGCCTGGACATAGCCTTTAGCAGTGGTAAATTGGCCATTGCTATGTTAAACTGGTTAACAACATAATTCAAGCAGTAAAAATATATTTTTGTTGTTGTTATTTTGACACTCCTTCTCAATATAAAATATAATATGGATGTAAAAAATATCCTAATCACTCCAACATCTTGTTTCCACCATTACTTACAAGCATCCGATCACCTCAAATCAAGAAGGGTCTAGTGGTATAGGCTATAGGTTCCTTTTGGATTGGGCAACGGATTGTCTTCTGTACAACAACAACTGTTGCTCCCTCCATGCCGGCTGTGAGTGTCTCTGTGTGTCAGTGAGCGGTCTGCATACTAATGTGAGTGGGTGAACTTGTGAGGAGGGCTAAGTCGTCTCCCACTCTGGACTGTTTGACATCGAAGAGCTTAAGCCTGATGAGAGGCTCCACATAATTAAAGACTTAATAACGGTTGCAGCTCTGATCTGACAGGCCACACTTTCATGGGTGCACACACATGGGGCAC
Organism: Oncorhynchus tshawytscha; assembly: GCF_018296145.1. Classification (NCBI taxonomy): domain Eukaryota; kingdom Metazoa; phylum Chordata; class Actinopteri; order Salmoniformes; family Salmonidae; genus Oncorhynchus; species Oncorhynchus tshawytscha. The sequence continues at coordinate 25,530,694 of NC_056454.1, read as the reverse complement.
ACACAGACAGACACACACACACACACACACACACACACACACACACACACACACACACACACAGGCAAACAAATTGGATATATTGAGCATCAAGGACTGCACCAACTCAGCACAAAACAAAATGCATATACTTCAGAAGGCAGGAAAAGGGCATGACATTATTATCTTTTTGACACATAAATCAACATGGATTACTAGAGCTGACCTCTAACTGTCCTAAAAGGAGACAAAAAAATGAATTCTCCATGTGGTCTATGCCATGCGTAATCTCCTGTCTGGTGGTGTTGTTGACATTGGCTGGCTGCTGACCGCCAGGTGGTGACATACAGTAAACTCACACCATTGTCACTCTTCTCATGGATAGCTGGGGATGCATTCAATAGCTTTGAGGTGGAAGCCATCATTCTAGTGCAGACCTTAAAGGGGAAGTAGCCTCTAGACACAATAATTTGTGCTATACGGCATATCTCACACCACAGAAAACGCATGTTGGCATTTTAGGTCCATGAGCTAGTTGTAACAGATCAGTGCTGTGGTTGTACTCCATGTTTAACTTCTTATGGCTGGGGGCAGTATTGAGTAGCTTGGATGAATAAGGTTCCCAGAGTAAACTGCCTGCTACTCAGGCCCAGTTGCTAATATATGCATATTATTAGTATATTAGGATAGAAAACACTCTGAAGTTTTGAAAACTGTTTGAATGATGTCTGTGAGTATAACATAACTCATGTGGCAGGCAAAAACCTGAGACAAAATCCAGCCAGGAAGTGGGAAATCTGAGGTTTGTAGTTTTTCAACTCTTTGCCTATTGAATATACAGTGTCTATGGGGTCAAACTGCACTTCCCAAGGCTTCCACTAGATGTCAACAGTCTTTAGAACCGTGTTTGATGCTTCTACTTTGAAGGAGGGGGGAATGAGACGGGATTGAGTCAGAGGTCTGGCAGAGTGGCATGACCACGGGTGTTCACGTGAGAGTTAGCTTGAGTTCCATTGCATTTCTGAAGACAAAGGAATTCTCCGGTTGGAACATTATTGAAGATTTATGATAAAAACATCCTAAAGATTGATTCTATACTTTGTTTGACATGTTGCTACGGACTGTAACTGAACTTTTTGACTTTTGTCTGCTCGCGCGTCATGAATTTGGATTACTGGGCTAAACACGCAAACAAAAAGGAGGTATTTGGACATAAATGATGGACTTTATCGAACAAATCAAACATTTATTGTGGAACTGGGATTCCTGGGAGTGCATTCAAAGGTAAGTGAATATTTATAATGTTATTTCTGACTTCTCTTGACTCCACAACATGGCGGATATCTGTATGGCTTGATTTGTTGTCTGAGCGCTGTACTCAGATTATTGCATGGTGTGCTTTTTTGGTAAAGCTTTTTTGAAATCTGACACAGCGGTTACATTAAGATGTCTCTATAATTCCATGCATAATAGTTGTATCCTTTATCAATGTTTACCGGATCACCGGATGTTTTGGAACGACTAAACATAACGCGCCAATGTAAAGTCAGATTTTTAGGTACACTTCAACTATGACAGACAAAATGAGAAAAAATTCCAGAAAAACACATTGTAGGATTTTTTATGAATTTATTTGCAAATTATGGTGGAAAATAAGTATTTGGTTAATAACAAAAGTTTATGTCAATACTTTGTTATATACCCTTGTTGGCAATGACAGAGGTCAAACGTTTTCTGTAAGTCTTCACAAGGTTTTCACACACTGTTGCTGGTATTTTGGCCCATTCCTCCATGCAGATCTCCTCTAGAGCAGTGATGTTTTGGGGCTGTTGCTGGGCAACACAGACTTTCAACTCCCTCCAAAGATTTTCTATGGGGTCGAGATCTGGAGACTGGCTAGGCCACTCCAGGTCTTTGAAATGCTTCTTACGAAGCCACTCCTTCATTGCCCGGGCGGTGTGTTTGGGATCATTGTCATGCTGAAAGACCCAGCCACGTTTCATCTTCAATGCTCTTGCTGATGGAAGGAGGTTTTCACTCAAAATCTCACGATACATGGCCCCATTCATTCTTTCCTTTACACGGATCCGTCGTCCTGGTCCCTTTGCAGAAAAACAGCCCCAAAGCATGATGTTTCCACCCCCATGCTTCACAGTAGGTATGATGTTCTTTGGATGCAACTCAGCATTTTTTGTCCTCCAAACACGACGAGTTGAGTTTTTACCAAAGAGTTATATTTTGGTTTCAGCTGACCATATGACATTCTCCCAATCTTCTTCTGGATCATCCAAATGCTCTCTAGCAAACTTCAGACGGGCCTGGACATGTACTGGCTTAAGCAGGGGGACACGTCTGGCCCTGCAGGATTTGAGTCCCTGGCGGCGTAGTGTGTTACTGATGGTAGGCTTTGTTACTTTGGTCCCAGCTCTCTGCAGGTCATTCACTAGGTCCCCCCGTGTGGTTCTGGGATTTTTTCTCACCGTTCTTGTGATCATTTTGACCCCACAGGGTGAGATCTTGCGTGGAGCCCCAGATCGAGGGAGATTATCAGTGGTCTTGTATGTCTTCCATTTCCTAATAATTGCTCCCACAGTTGATTTTTTCAAACCAAGCTGCTTACCTATTGCAGATTCAGTCTTCCCAGCCTGGTGCAGGTCTACTATTTTGTTTCTGGTGTCCTTTGACAGCTCTTTGGTCTTGGCCATAGTGGAATTTGGAGTGTGACTGTTTGAGGTTGTGGACAGGTGTCTTTTATAATGATAACAAGTTCAAACAGGTGCCATTAATACAGGTACCAAGTGGAGTACAGAGGAGCCTCTTAAAGAAGAAGTTACAGGTCTGTGAGAGCCAGAAATCTTGCTTGTTTGTAGGTGACCAAATACTTATTTTCCACCATAATTTGCAAATAAATTCATTAAAAATCCTACAATGTGATTTTCTGGACTTTTTTTTCTCATTTTGTCTGTCATAGTTGAAGTGTATCTATGATGAAAATTACAGGCCTCTCTTATCTTTGTAAGTGGGAGAACTTGCACAATTGGTGGCTGACAAAATACTTTTTTTGCCCCACTGTAAATATGAACTTTATCGAACAAAACATACATGTATTGTGTAACATGAAGTCCTATGAGTGTCATCTGATGAAGATCATCAAAGGTTAGTGATTCATTTTATCTCTATTTCTGATTTTTGTGACTCCTCTCTTTAGCTGGAAAAATGGCTGTTTTTCTGTGACTAGGTGCAGACCTAACATAATCGTTTGGTGTGCTTTCGTTGTAAAGCCTTTTGGAAATTGGACATTGTGGTGGGATAAACAACAAGTTTATCTTTAAAATGGTGTAAAATACTTCTATGTTTGAGGAATTTAAATGATGAGATTTCTGTTGTTTTGAATTTGGCGCCCTGCACTTTCACTAGCTGTTGTCATATCGATCCCGTTTACAGGATTCAAGCCTTAAGACTTTTTAACTGGGAGTATTCTCCAATATCTTCATATTATTTCCCTGTGCATATAACCTGTGTATCATACAGTATAACAGGCTGTACCTGTGCATATAAAACTGGGGCTTCCTCCGTGGATGAGATCGTCGTTGTCAGGAAGGATGAAGGGACACCTCTGCTGCACCTCCAGACAGTACTGGCCACACGGGATCCTCTTACTGCAGTGCATCTGTGTGGTCTGGAAGTACTGTGAGCACAGCCAGGGCTTATATACCATCTAGGGATTCAGAGAGGGATGGGATGGAGAAGGTGGAGGGAGAGAGCATATTGATGGGTTAAAATTGGGTTGCCATTGATGGCGCACACACACACACACAGTAATGTATGGATGCACACACAAACGCACGCTCACGCACACACACACACACACACACACCATCCTTGACCTCTATTGCAATTGATTTATTTGAATTGATCAGACTTCCTGGTATGCAGCTTCCAATTAATAAGGGCATTGGTGGGAGAGGTCCTCTCTCTCTCTCTAAGACGTAAAGTACAGTATGCCACAGGACTCTCTTGTATTCTATAAGCCTTCCTATTCTCTCTCACATATTCCTCAGTTCTACTGTACATATTGTCTCTCACATATTCCATATTGTCTTAAATGTATTCCACACATACAGTACGAGCCAAACGTTTGGACACACCTGCTCATTCCAGGGTTTGTCTTTATTTGGACTATTTTCGACATTGTAGAATAATAGTGAAGACATCAAAACTATGAAATAACATATGGAATCATGTAGTAAACAAATCAAATGTTAAACAAATCAAAATATAATTTAATATTATAAGTAGCTCCCCTTTGCCTTGACGACAACTTCGCACACTCTTGGCGTTCTCTCAACCATCTTCATGACCTGTAATGCATTTCAATTAAGTCCATTTGTGGAATTTCTTTCCTTAAAAACCTGTTAAAGATAGGGCTGACTACTGCCCCCTTTGGAGGAATTGCATGCCCATAGTAAACAGAAAAAAAATCTGTCAAAAATTGCTAATATATGCATATAATAATTATTATTGAATAGAAAACACTCTAAAGCTTCTAAAACCGTTCAAATTATGTCTCTATGTAAAGCAGAACTCTCAGGGCAGCCAATCTCCCAAACTCTCTCTTGCCATCATGAAAGTTGGCCCAACTTTGACGTCATCGCCCCCACCCTTCCCAACCAGCTACAGATCTGGGAACAGTTCCTATCTCTTCATCGCGATGTCCCCTTTCAGTGGGGCCTGTCATTGTGAGAATCGCGCGCTCCCTCGAGTTTTGGCGGGCTGAAACCTCCGAGTCACGCGAAAATACATGTACTTTCATGCGCGCGTCGGGTCCGGAGCTCTCTTTGTTCCAAGATTCACCAAACGATGTAGGTTTGTCTGTTCGAGCTAAGGATTGTTTTGCATGTTTAGAACATGCTAAAGCTCGATTCTGCACTTAGTTTGACCAGTTTAGTCGACATATAATATGTAATTTTGAAGTTTTGATGCGCATCCACTAGAATTTTGGCTGCATTTCAACCGGAATTTGTCGCGTTTGATAACTTAAAGACACAGACTTGAAAATCAAACACAGTTTTTGGTAAGTATAACTCCTTCCACGTCTTCTGATCGAAGAACATCAAAGGTAAGGGAATATTTATGTGTTAATTATGGGTTTCTGTGGACTCCGAGATAGAGGAGACATAATGCTAATTTCTGAGCGCCGTCTCATATTATAGCCTAGTGAACGAATTCTGTAACGTTAAAAATAAATGTAACACAGCGGTTGCATTAAGAAGAAGTGTATCTTTCTAACTATATGTAGAACATGTATATTTAGTCAAAGTTTATGATGTGTATTGCTTGTTATCTGACGTTATCTGCCGGGGCTATCATCATTTCTCCGGACATTTGAGTAGCATTTTTTGAACATGGCGTCATTGTAAACAGATATTTATGGATATAAATTGCATATTATTGAAAAAAACATAAATGTACTGTGTAACATGTCCTATTACTGTCATCTGATGAAGATTTTCAAAAGGTTAGTGAATAATTTTTCTTTTAATCCTGCGGTTGTTGATTGCATATTTTGTTCAACGTGGCTATTCAAATTAGCTGTGTCTTTGGTGGTGGTTTGACATAAATATGTGCTATGTTTTCGCCGTAAAACATTTTAGAAATCTGACTTGCTGGCTAGATGAACAATGTGTTTATCTTTCATTTGAGCTATTGGACTTGTTAATGTGTGGAGATTAAATATTTCTAAGAATATTTTTGCGTTCCATGCGCCACGTCCCAGTTAACGTCGGAAGGGATCGTTCCCAAATGGGAACCCTAACCCGTCATCACGTTAATAATGCATTTGAGTGAACCAGTTGTGTTGAGACAAGCTAGGGGTGATATACAGAAGATAGCCCTATTTGGTAAAAAAAACAAGTCTATATTATGGCAAGAACAGCTCAAATAAGCAAATAGAAATGACAGTCCATCATTACTTTAAGACATAAAGGTCAGTCAATTCTGAAAATATCAAGAACTTTGAAAGTTTCTTCAAGTGCAGTCGCAAAAACCATCAAGCTCTATGATGAAACTGGCTCTCATGAGGACTGCTGTAATGTACTGGGTGTAGTGGTTGAGAAGTCAGGCACAGGAAGCAGAGTTCAGGGTAGTGCTATATTTAAATGCACAAAACGGCAAACATAAGCCAACCCCACGAAAACACAGGGCGCACAACAAAACAAATGCCCCGAACATGGGGACTTAAACTGTCCAGAAAAACCCACGAAATGGGAAACACGTAACCCACAGACAAGCACACAAGTTACACAAAACATAGAATGAAAAACATAGAATGCCCACCCCAACTCATGCCCTGACCAAACCAAAATAGAGACATAAAAAAGGAACTAAGGTCAGGACGTGACAACCGCCACAGGAAAGGAAAGACCCAGAGTTACTTCTGCTGCAGAGGATAAGTTCATTAGAGTAAACTGCACCTCAGATTGCAGCCCAAATAAATGCTTTACAGAGTTCAATTAACAGACACATCGCAACATCAACTGTTCAGAGGACTGCGTGGATCAGGCCTTAATGGTTGAATTGCTGCAAAGAAACCACTACTAAAGGACATCAATAATATGAAGAGACTTGCTTGGGCCAAGAAACACGAGCATTGGACATTAGACTGGTGGAAATCTGTCCTTTGGTCCAAACTGCCGTGTCTTTGTTAGACTCAGAGTAGGTGAACGGAGGATCTCTGCATGTGTGGTTCCCACCGTGAAGCATGGAGGAGAAGGTTTTATTGTGTGGGAGTGTTTTACTGGTGACACTGTCCGTGATTTATTTAGAATTCAAGGCACACTTAACCATCATGGCTACCACAGCATTCTGCAGCGATACACCATCCCATCTGGTTTGGGCTTAGTGGGACTATGATTTGTTTTTCAACAGGACAATGACCCAACACACCTCCAGGCTGTGTGAGGGCTATTTGACCAAGAAGGAGAGTGATGGAGTGCTGCATCAGATGTCCTGGCCTCCACAATCACTAGACCTCAACCCAGTTGAGATGGTTTGGGATGAGTTGAACTGCAGATTGAAGGAAAAGCAGCCAAAAAGGCTGTTGGAAAATAATTCCTTGTGAAGCTGGCTGAGAGAATGCCAAGAGTGTGCAAAGCTGTCATCAAGACAAAGGGTGGCTACTCTAAAATCTAAAATATATTTAGATTTTGTTTAACACTTTTTTGGTTACTACATGATTCCAAATGTGTTATTTCATAGTTTTGATGTCTTCACTATTATTCTACAATGTAGAAAATAGTAAGAATAAAGAAAAACCCTTGAATGAGTAGGTGTCTCCAAACCTTTGAATGGTACTGTACACCTACTGTACCGACGCAACCCTTCATACAGCATACAATGTATTCCATTGACCTATTGTCTCAGACATATTCCAGAGGCCTTCCTATTCTCGCACACATATTTCCTAGGCATATTCCCTGGGCTCCTCGTCTCAACAGATTTACGATAAGCCCGCTGTCGCTATATGGTGTATTGTGGAGCTGACACCTGTTAGCGAGTGTGTCTCCTAGTTCTCCACGCCGCTCCCGGTCCCCATGCGGCTACGGTAATTAGCCGGTGGTTCCGGTGAATCACTCAAAGCTTGTTTGGGGAAGTGGGGAGCGCTAGGCACGTTAGTGCCCGCCGCGGGCTAACCGTCACGGCTCAACACACTGCACCCAATCATAGATCTTGTCAATCCCCTCCGCAGATGAGATAGTTATGCTGTGTGTGCGTGCATGCATGTGCGTGTGTGTAAGGCTCTTGCTCAAATGATGTGACTCTCAATGTGCTCTTCATTAGATAAATCTTTGGCATTTGATGATGAACAGTAAGCCAGGCATTAGCACGTAAAAAAAGGTGAATCTATTATTTCCTCAGTCACAAACACAGGAAGCTTATGCTTTCAGCACCATGGACAGCTCTGTAAATAACTATAGTGAACATAAATACTGTATAAATGCAACATGTAATAATTTCAAAGATTTTACTGAGTTACAGTGGGCAATTCTTGATACACCATGGACATTGTTGAGCGTGAAAAACCCAGCAGCGTTGCAGTTCTTGACACAAACCAGTGCGCTTGGCAGCGACTACCATACCCTGTTCAAAGGCTCTTCAATTGTCACCCACTGAATGGCACACATACACAATTAATTTCTCAGTTGGTTCAAGGCTTAAAAATCCTTCTTTAACCTGTCTCCTCCCCTTCAGCTACACTGATTGAAGTGGATTTAACAAGTGACATCAATAAGGGATCATAGCTTTCACCTGGATTCACCTGGTCAGTCTATGTCATGGAAAGAGCAGGTGCTCTTAATGTTGTATATACTCAGTGTATAAGGAAATCAGTCAATTGAAATGAATTCATTTGGCACTAATCTATAGATTTCACATGACTGGGAATACAGATATGCATGTGTTGGTCACAGATACCTCAACAAGCTAGGGGCGTAGATCAGAAAACCAGTCAGTATCTGGTGTGACCACCATTTCAAATCAAATAAATCAAATCAAATTTTATTTGTCACATACACATGGTTAGCAGATGTTAATGCGAGTGTAGCGAAATGCTTGTGCTTCTAGTTCCAACAATGCAGTAATAACCAACAAGTAATCTAACTAACAATTCCAAAACTACTGTCTTATACACAGTGTAAGGGGATAAAGAATATGTACATAAGGATATATGAATGAGTGATGGTACAGAGCAGCATAGGCAAGATACAGTAGATGGTATCGAGTACAGTATATACATATGAGATGAGTATGTAAACAAAGTGGCATAGTTAAAGTGGCTAGTGATACATGTATTACATAAGGATACAGTCGATGATATAGAGTACAGTATATACGTATGCATATGAGATGAATAATGTAGGGTAAGTAACATTATATAAGGTAGCATTGTTTAAAGTGGCTAGTGATATATTTACATCATTTCCCATCAATTCCCATTATTAAAGTGGCTGGAGTTGAGTCAGTGTCAGTGTGTTGGCAGCAGCCACTCAATGTTAGTGGTGGCTGTTTAACAGTCTGATGGCCTTGAGATAGAAGCTGTTTTTCAGTCTGGCGGTGATGCAGCCCGCCAGGATGCTCTCGATTGTGCATCTGTAGAAGTTTGTGAGTGCTTTTGGTGACAAGTCGAATTTCTTCAGCCTCCTGAGGTTGAAGAGGCGCTGCTGCGCCTTCTTCACGATGCTGTCTGTGTGAGTGGACCAATTCAGTTTGTCTGTGATGTGTATGGCGAGGAACTTAAAACTTCCTACCCTCTCCACTACTGTTCCATCAATGTGGATAGGGGGGTGTTCCCTCTGCTGTTTCCTGAAGTCCACAATCATCTCCTTAGTTTTGTTGACGTTGAGTGTGAGGTTATTTTCCTGACACCACACTCCGAGGGCCCTCACCTCCTCCCTGTAGGCCGTCTCGTCGTTGTTGGTAATCAAGCCTACCACTGTTGTGTCGTCCGCAAACTTGATGATTGAGTTGGAGGCGTGCGTGGCCACGCAGTCGTGGGTGAACAGGGAGTACAGGAGAGGGCTCAGAACGCACTCTTGTGGGGCCCCAGTGTTGAGGATCAGCGGGGAGGAGGTGTTGTTGCCTACCCTCACCACCTGGGGGCGGCCCGTCAGGAAGTCCAGTACCCAGTTGCACAGGGCTGGGTCGAGACCCAGGGTCTCGAGCTTGATGACGAGCTTGGAGGGTACTATGGTGTTGAATGCCGAGCTGTAGTCGATGAACAGCATTCTCACATAGGTATTCCTCTTGTCCAGATGGGCTAGGGCAGTGTGCAGTGTGGTTGAGATTGCATCGTCTGTGGACCTATTTGGGCGGTAAGCAAATTGGAGTGGGTCTAGGGTGTCAGGTAGGGTGGAGGTGATATGGTCCTTGACTAGTCTCTCAAAGCACTTCATGATGACGGATGTGAGTGCTACGGGGCGGTAGTCGTTTAGCTCAGTTACCTTAGCTTTCTTGGGAACAGGAACAATGGTGGCCCTCTTGAAGCATGTGGGAACAGCAGACTGGTATAGGGATTGATTGAATATGTCCGTAAACACACCGGCCAGCTGGTCTGCGCATGCTCTGAGGGCACGGCTGGGGATGCCGTCTGGGCCTGCAGCCTTGCGAGGGTTAACACGTTTAAATGTCTTACTCACCTCAGCTGCAGTGAAGGAGAGACCGCATGTTTTCATTGCAGGCCGTGTCAGTGGCACTGTATTGTCCTCAAAGCGGGCAAAAAAGTTATTTCGTCTGCCTGGGAGCAAGACATCCTGGTCCGTGACTGGGCTGGATTTCTTCCTGTAGTCCGTGATTGACTGTAGACCCTGCCACATGCCTCTTGTGTCTGAGCCGTTGAATTGAGTTTCTACTTTGTCTCTGTACTGACGCTTAGCTTGTTTAATAGCCTTGCGGAGGGAATAGCTGCACTGTTTGTATTCAGTCATGTTACCAGACACCTTGCCCTGATTAAAAGCAGTGGTTCGCGCTTTCAGTTTCACACGAATGCTGCCATCAATCCACAGTTTCTGGTTAGGGAATGTTTTAATCGTTGCTATGGGAACGACATCTTCAACGCACGTTCTAATGAACTCGCACACTGAATCAGCGTATTCGTCAATGTTGTTATCTGACGCAATACGAAACATCTCCCAGTCCACGTGATGGAAGCAGTCTTGGAGTGTGGAGTCAGCTTGGTCAGACCAGCGTTGAACAGACCTCAGCGTGGGAGCCTCTTGTTTTAGTTTCTGTCTGTAGGCAGGGATCAACAAAATGGAGTCGTGGTCAGCTTTTCCGAAAGGGGGGCGGGGCAGGGCCTTATATGCGTCGCGGAAGTTAGAGTAACAATGATCCAAGGTCTTTCCACCCCTGGTTGCGCAATCAATATGCTGATAAAATTTAGGGAGTCTTGTTTTCAGATTAGCCTTGTTAAAATCCCCAGCTACAATGAATGCAGCCTCCGGATAAATCGTTTCCAGTTTGCAGAGAGTTAAATAAAGTTCGTTCAGAGCCATCGATGTGTCTGCTTGGGGGGGGATATATACGGCTGTGATTATAAATCGAAGAGAATTCTCTTGGTAGATAATGCGGTCTACATTTGATTGTGAGGAATTCTAAATCAGGTGAACAGAAGGATTTGAGTTCCTGTATGTTTCTTTCATCACACCATGTCATGTTAGTCATAAGGCATACGCCCCCGCCCCTCTTCTTACCAGAAAGATGTTTGTTTCTGTCGGCGCGATGCGTGGAGAAACCTGTCGGCGCGATGCGTGAGCCATGTTTCCGTGAAGCAAAGAACGTTACGGTCTCTGATGCTGATGGAATGCTACCCTTGCTCGGATTTCATCAACCTTGTTGTCTAGAGACTGGACATTGGCAAGAAGAATGCTAGGGAGTGGTGCACGGTGTGCCCGTCTCCGGAGTCTGACCAGAAGACCGCCTCGTTTCCCTCTTTTTCGGAGTCGTTTTTTTGGGTCGCTGCATGGGATCCACTCCGTTGTCCTGTTTGTAATGCAGAACACAGGATCCGCGTCGTGAAAAACATATTCTTGGTCGTACTGATGGTGAGTTGACGCTGATCTTATATTCAGTAGTTCTTCTCGACTGTATGTAATGAAACCTAAGATGACCTGGGGTACTAATGTAAGAAATAACACGTAAAAAAAACAAACTGCATAGTTTCCTAGGAACGCGAAGCGAGGCGGCCATCTCTGTCGGCGCCTCATCGAAAGTGAGCATTTGCCCATTGAAGTCGGCTACGACGCCAAAGTGCAGTCAGGTCAAGACCCTGGTGAGGACGATGAGCATGCAGGTGAGCTTCCCTGAGACGGGTTCGGCAAGTCTGTGCAGACCATTTTCGGTTGTGTAAACCCGCAGTTTCATCAACTGTCTGGGTGACTGATCTCAGATCATCCTGCAGGTGAAGAAGCCAGATGTGGAGGTCCTGGGCTGACGTGGTTACACGTGGTCTACGGTTGTGAGGCTGGTTAGACGTACTGACAAATTTTTGTTTATTAATTTTTATTTTTTTTACCTTTATTTCACCTTTATTTAACCAGGCAAGTCAGTTAAGAACAAATTCTTATTTTCAATGATGGCCTAGGAACAGTGGGTTAACTGCCTGTTCAGGGGCAGAACAACAGTACCTTGTCAGCTCGGGGGTTTGAACTTCCAACCTTCCGGTTACTAGTCCAACGCTCTAACCACTAGGCTACCCTGCCGCCCAATTCTCTAAAACAATGTGGAGTGGAGTTTTATTTGTCTCCAGCACAAGGTGCACCTTTGTAATGATCATGCTGTTTAATCAACTTCTTTATATGCCACACTTGTGGATGGATTATCTTGGCAAAGGAGCAATGCTAACTAACATGGATGTAAACACATTTGAGAGAATAAGCTTTTTGTGCGTAAGGAACATTTCTGGGATCTTTTATTTCAGCTCATGAAACATGGGACCAACAATTTACATGTTGTGTTTATATTTTTGTTCAGTATAATAATAGAATTCCAGATGGATGTGAAATGAGAGTGAATTTAACAGAAAGACACATATTGCCCTTCACTCTGCGCTGGGCAGTGTGTGTATGTCACAGCAGTAAACACGATCACGTCATTACGTTAATGTCACATCCTCATCCACACATTATCACAGCATTGTGTGTTTGTGTGTGTGTGAGTGACTGTGATCTTACGCATAGACCCCTGCAATGTCTATGCCTGAAAATAGGGTGGCGATAGGGAGACAAAGACTTTGGCAAAGGCCTATGATTTCTCTCACTCAGCAGTATCTCATATTCCAAAGTCAAATCTGATCATGTCCCTACCCCCAGGGCTTAGTGGATAAAGAATCATGCTAGATAATCAATAACATCACACTCAGGGAGATTAACCCAACAACACGCCTCTGTGGAGACTTAACCCTCCTCCAACCAAAACTCTAAACACTCAGGATTTAGGCTAAATATATCCTTTAAAGTGAAGAAGAAAAGGCAGAGATTGGATGAAACCTAAAGCATATCCTAAGGCCAGTATTAGAGCTATTAGCTAGCAACATGGTTCAGGTTTGCAGTGTTGTTGCTGCTGTGAGCACTGCAGATTACTGTAGTGCTGCAGCAGGGCTAGCCTTGCATGGGGCCGCAGTGCAATGTAGGGTCCACTATTTGTGCCTGCCTCTCTCTCTCTCACTCTCGCTACCTCGCTCTCTCTTTCGCTCCTTGTGGGAGGGGGGAAAAGGGGTCGGATGAATGGAGATATGTATAGAACACTGGAAACATTGGAAGAAGAAGAGAGCAATAAAAAATAAACTGGTACCTATACTATAAACATCGCCTCTACTTCAATCAACCCCACTTGCATGCTCAAGGTCAGCATTTTTTTTCCTGTCCTCACTGAACTCTTTCTTCACTTTCTTCTCATTTTTAGTCATACTCGCCGTTTCATCTTTCTCTAACTTTTATTTTACTTTTCTCTTCTCTTCCCCTCATCCTGTCTTATCCATATGCGTTAGTGTCTTGTCTCCATGGTGAGCTACAATGTTATAGCTAAGCTGTCCTCCTGGATTGTATTATTCCATTATGATTAGCCTAATAAGGTTGTAATTGTCGGAGGGCCTTTCAGCGCCCTATAGTATTGGTTTTACAAGGCCTCAGGTGGCCTTGCATTGTCAGAGCTTTGTCTTTGATGTTTTATCTGTGCTCCTGCTCCCCTGTACGCAGGGCAAACTGCTGACTGAGGTAGGGCTAGAGGGAGGGAGGGAGTGCACGGGAACACACCGGATTACTGCAACCTTACACATAGAAATAAAATGAATAGAAAGGGTGTCTCAAAGTAAATAACGGCATAATGGGTGGACTTGCAGCCATTTTGCGTGTACCCATGCCTGGAAGTAAAAGCAGGAAGTGTATCTTTCAATCTGTGCTGTGATTTGTTGAGTCAACTCAACTGACTTTACAAAAAATGTATTGCATTGCATTAGCCACATCAGTTAGCATCATTTGAATGAACATTATATATTACCATGGCAATCAATCATCACTTGCTAGAACATTCCAAAATACCATGGAAATTATTGCATCACAATACAAGGCAGCCTTTGCGAGTGTACCCATGAGTTTACCAGTCAAATTGCCAGGGTTAGAGGTTCCAAGCCTGTTCTATTCATTCTATTTCTAAGGTCTTACACTCCTCACGCACCCCACCACCACAGCTTACTGTAAAACATAGTAATTTACTGCTTCATTACATTCACTTTTCATTTATCCCCTCCCCCTTTTCTATCCCTTTAATTTAAGCATCTACAGTACAGTAGTGTTGGAATAAACTCTCAATCATCTACAGGACAGTAATTTGGAGTAACAGTCAATCATCTACAGTACAGTAATTTGGAGTAAACCCTCAATCATCTACAGGACAGTAATTTGGAGTAAACCCTCAATCATCTTCAGTTCAGTCTGCAGTACCCCAGGAAGCCTCAGGTTTACACATTTTTGGTCCAGCCCAGCACTAGCACACCTGATGCAGCTACACAGCAAATTGGCCAAATACACAGCAAATGACCTAGTATTGATTTTTCAGTGATTTCGAATGGTTTCTGCAGCTGAAGCAAGAGAATCAGTTTTACTCTGTGGAGAGTAAATTGTTCCCAACAAAACCACGCCTATTATTACATTTTTCCCATCACGCTCTACCAAAATTATATTTTTTTGGATGGGATTGTTTTTAATATCTGTGTTTTTGCATGTACATTGATTGATTGATTATATTATGCTACACAAAGATAAATAGCATAGATTTTTCTAAATGAATCCAATCAGTTACTTAGATTTATTCCAGATTTAATGTTCCTAACAGGTTGTGGGTGAATAAAATTCCAACTGTCGGATGTCCTAACACTGGCTGGATTCCAATAGGAATTACATATCGCTTTGCAAGCCAGCATAATATAACTTTCAGGCCTGATGTGGTCTGTAAACCAGTAGGTTCCCAGCACCACTGGGTTGGGGTAAGACATGGCTATCAAAGTAAGGCTTTATGATATATGTACTATATATGTACTACAGTTTAATTGTAGTAACGTTCACCTACAGTAGGACCTCACTTAGTGACTAACAAATATAGTCATGTTCGGTAACTCTACAATTCACTAGAAAATGCAAGGTACACTGGGCAATTATGTTGGAGGCGTGGCTTAGTTAAGACCTGCCATTAAATGTGATATTTTTGGCCACCCGTGAGTGGAAGTGTTGTACCAGTTTAAGTGGTCAATTGTTCTGTTAAGTTAAGCTTGAGCATGTCTGGTGCCAGATATCAAGTATTTTATAATGCTTACATAAGAGCACATGGCAATAAAGACCTGAAAATATTATTGCAATGTCCTGAACAGTGATTCAGAAAAGTAATGTTTCTCTCATGGCTAACTACAGCTCTTTGAAACACTTATGTCAATCAACTCGGATGCAGTGTTGAAGTAAAATCATCTCAAGCTAATTTGGTGATACATAAAGCAAATCAAACATTGAAATTGCATCTAATACTTAAATTGCATTGACATACTGGTCCTTTGTGACAAAGCTCTAAAAAATAAAATCTGAAAAAAATGAGATTGTACTCCACCTACATTTTTCCTACTGTTTTTATCAAACAAATGTCAATTACAACATGCTCTAGGTAACACTGACCAAATTGCTGTGTGGCAATTCAGAGGGAAAATATAAATAATGTCACTGTTGCAGTTCTTTATTGAAGATGTCTTCACACTGAGTGGCACCAGTAGAGTAGCTATCTAGCTAGTATATAAACACGCACCTCTGAAAACACGCCTTCTCCGATGTTTGTTACGAGGCAGTACTTATTTTAATGAAGTAAGAGAATATCATGTTACCATTGGTGTATTAAAACTTATTCGGAATCGCATTAGCTAACATATGCTAATCGCATTAGCCTGAGGTTGTAAGTAACAAGAACATTTACCAGGACATATACATATCTGATATTGTTTGGGGAGAGTGAACAGTTTTGAACATGAAAAGTTATTAATAAACAAATTTGGCACGTGGGAAGTCTTGATACAACATTTTTAACAGAAATACAGTGATTCATTGGATCAGTCTAAAACCTTTCCCATACACTGCAAAAAATACAAAAGAACAGTTGTTTTTTCTTTGTATTATCTTTTACCAGATCTATTGTGTTATTCTCCTACATTCCTTTTACATTTCCACAAACTTAAACGTGTTTCCTTTCAAATGGTACCAAGAATATACATATCCTTGCTTCAGGGCCTGAGTTACAGGCAGTTAGATGATTTGGGTATGTCATTTTGGGCAAAAATTGGAAAATAAGTGACAGATCCTTAAGAGGTTTTAAAATGAGAGTTAAAGTGATGTCATCTTTTCCCCTTAATAATTAATCCATGTGTTTGACATGTGGAGGGGACGAGTAACTTTATGATCAAACTTTATCAGTGTCAAAGCAACAGTCATTTTTCGTACTTTGGTCATCATACTTTGATCTGGTTTCCTTCAAATATCATCAAATGTCATGAAAAACATGATTTTGACTGACCTTTAACTCAACACTGAGTGACCTTGTCAAGAGATACGGACCTCTTGGTGTGATGATAAAAAAATAACATGAGGTTTTATTGCATAACACCATTGGTACAAACTATATACACTTCCTAGTGTTATAAATACAATATAAGGTGTTATTGAATAACACTGACAAAGTGTAACAGTGTCAGTACTAGGCATGGTGGTAATTTAACACTCAAATGTGTGGACTGTATAGACACTGGCCCGGTGTTACATTTAACACTGTCATTGTTGATTTAAAACTATTTAAAACAAATGTTCTGTGTAGTGAAGGGCATGATGATTAGTTGACTAGTTGAATATGGTGTGCTACTGCTGAGTTGCAACAACATATGCAACCCTATTGATCCCAGAGGAACATATTGAGAAATACTAGACCAGAGAAAACAAAACTCTTTCTTATAGCGTACCATTTCTGAGGTGAGTTGAGCAGACTAGCAGTCGAGGCAATATGAAATGTAAAGGGTGAATAGTCAGATGGAGGTTACTCTACTGCAGGAGGAAGCATATAAACAAGCAACTCATTTCCCAAAGGGATCTCTGAGCACTAGCAGCAATGCCCCCTCAGAGCTCTAGTACAAGCTATGGGTGAGGGGTCGCATAGAAATTTCCAACCTCACGGATGGCTAACCACACCAACATGCACACTCCAATACACTCAAAGACAAAAACACTACTGTTCAAAAGTTTGGGGTCATTTAGAAATGTCCTTGTTATTGAAAGAATAGCACATTTATTGTCCGTTATAATAACATCAAATTGATCAGAAATACACTGTATACATTGTTAATGTTGTAAATGACTATTTTAGCTGGAAACGGCAGATATTTTAAATGGAATCTCTACATAAGCGCACAGAGGCCCATTATCAGCAACCATCACTCCTGTGATCCAATGGCACATTGTGTTAGCTAATCCAAGTTTATCATTTTAAAAGGCTAATTGATAATTAGAAAACCCTTTTGAAACTATGTTAGCACAGCTGAAAACTGTTGTTCTGATTAAAGAAGCAATACAACTGGCCTTCTTTAGACTAGTTTAGTATCTGGTGCATCACCATTTTTTGGTTCGACTACAGGCTCAAAATGGCAAGAGACAAAGAACTTTCTTCTGAAATTCGTCAGTCTAGTCTTGTTCTGAGAAATGAAGGCTATTCCATGTGAGAAATTGCCAAGAAACTGAAGTTCTTGTACCACGCTGTGTACTATTTACTTCACAGAACAGCACAAACTGGCGCTAACCAGAATAGAAAGAGGAGTAGGAGGCCCCAGTGCACAACTGAGCAGGAGGATAAGTACATTAGAGTGTCTAGTTTGAGAAATAGAATCCTCAAAAGTCCTCAAATGGCAGCTTCATTAAATAGTACCCGCAAAACACCAGTCTCAACATCAACAGTGAAGAGGTGACGCCGGGATGTTGGCCTTCTAGGCAGAGTTGCAAAGAAAAATCCATATCTCAGACTTGCCAATAAAAATAAAATATTAAGATGGGCAAAAGAACACAGACAGAGGAACTCTGCCTAGAAGACCAGCATCCCGAAGTCGCCTCTTCACTGTTGATGTTGAGCCCGGTGTTTTGCGGGTAATATTTAATAAAGCTGCCAGTTGAGGGCTTGTGAGGAGTCTTTTTCTCAAACTAGACACTAATGTACTTGTCCTCTTGCTCAGTTGTGCTGAGCAATAGATCTGGTAAAATATAGTTTGAACGGTAGTGTACATACAAACACACACACACGGACAACCAAGGAGAAGGATACACTCAATGAAAGTAATCAAGCATGAATGTAAACAACCAGCAAAGACTGACGACATGTCTCTGCAAGCATTAACCTGATAGCCAATAGTTTTGCTCATTAGATAAGTAAACAAACATTGCATTGAGTTTGCTGAGGCTAAACTTACCACAATCCCATTGTTCTTTTGGCATTATAAAATCACCTGACTCTACCAGATCAACTGACACTATCACATACACAAAGCAAGGTTAGACAACCAATAACACAGTGTATGTATTGAGCAGCCTGCAATGAGCTAGCTTAGCCAGATGAGCTAGCTAGCTTAGTCAGAGAAGACTGGCTAACAGTCTAGCACATAGCCTGTCGACACAAGACATGTGTACAGTAAATGTAGCAGAACTAAAACTAATAATCTCAAGGAAAGGACCAGTGTATAGAGAATGAATGGGCAGATGAAGTCAAAATGGTCAGCAAAGCCAATGTGAACACAATAGAGTAACAAAGGGGGTAGCTAGCTAGGCTGCAGGCAGGTATGCAGGCAGGCTGACTGAAACACAGAAGGAAACAACATTGATTGGAATGGAAGTGAGGCTTGAGAGCCCTACAATATACACTGCCTGACTGGGACATATTCAATTACAGTCATGTTACATTTGAATGGGTATGACAACCTAGGAGGGCTATTTTTCAAATCTGAACTGAGAATAGATTCACCAATTGGTTCTATTGGAACACAAAACCCTGAAGCACGCACACACATCCTCACCTCTTTTAATAAGAGCAGCTCATTTGTCAGTGTAAACCATGCTAATGTTATTACCGCACAGCAAGGGCCACATTATACAGAGTGGGTTTATTAAATACAAGAAACACACACACACAAACAAACACACACACACACATCTGATGCTTTCAGTACCACGGACAGAACCAGCTCAGCACAAAACTGCATCACCAATGTATTACTGAACTATACTGAACACAAATATAAACGCAAAATACAACAATTTCAAAGATTTTACTCAGTTACAGTTCACAGAAGGAAATCAATTGAAATAAATAAATGAGGCACTAATCTATGGATTTCTCATGAATGGGCAGGGACACAGCCATTGGTGGGACTGGGAGGGCATAAACCCATCCACTTGGCAGCCAGGTCCACCCACTGGGGAGCCAGGCCCAGTTAATCAGAATACATTTCTAGCTACAAAAGGGCTGTATTACAGACATAATACTCCTCAGCACCCTCCTCCCCCTCCCCGTCCTCAGACCATCCCGCGGGTGAAGAAGCCGGATGTGGAGGTCCTGGGCTGGCGTGGTTACACGTAGTCTGCAATTGTAAGACACATTTTAGAGTGGACTGCTCATGAAACATGGGACCAACACTTTACATGTTGCGTTAAGATTTAAGTTCATTCAGGTGACTGTGACTTTATCAGACGTACCCCTAAATGCTTCAGTGTGGTCAGTCAGTGTGCTTAATAAAGCAACAAAGACCCACTGTAGACTCCAACACAGAGCATACGGTACAGTAGCAATAGGCTCAGCCAGGTTTCTGTCAGTCACTCTGCGTATACTGGCTCACTGTACCATAGAGATCAATAGACATGAGCCTTTAGACTGACAAGACCAGACCAGACCAGACCAGACCAGACCAGACCGACCGGAGAGAGAAGATCAAGAGGGTAGAGAGAGAAGATCAAGAGGGTAGAGAGAGAAGATCAAGAGGGTAGAGAGAGAAGATCAAGAGGGTAGAGAGAGAAGATCAAGAGGGTAGAGAGAGAAGATCAAGAGGGTAGAGAGAGAAGATCAAGAGGGTAGAGAGAGAAGATCAAGAGGGTAGAGAGAGAAGATCAAGAGGGTAGAGAGAGAAGACCAAGAGGGTAGAGAGAGAAGACCAAAAGATGCAAACACACACAGACACGTATGCACAAACAACAATGGATTCGGTTTGATTAATCAAGGTTTTGTGATGTTATTCATATATAGTGTTTTCATGCTGACACTAACAAAGGTAATTAATTTGACAAAGATAATTATCAGGAAGAACCTACTGTGAGTAAGAGTGATGAATCAATATTCACCTCAGCGGTACAGGCAGCATCTAGCTTAACCACACTTTTCCAAAGTGTACTACCATCTGGGGGGGGGGTAGTAAATCACTTGTCTATATAATTTAACAGCTTATTCACAAAACAACACTGGTTGAGCCCATGGCTTCAAGGATGGGGTGTGTGCTTGGGTGTGATTTGGGTGTGATGGCTGTGTGCTTGGGTGTGATGGCTGTGTGCTTGGGTGTGATGGCTGTGTGCTTGGGTGTGATGTGTGTGTGCTTGGGTGTGATGGGTGTGTGCTTGGGTGTGATGTGTGTGTGCTTGGGTGTGATGTGTGTGTGCTTGGGTGTGATGTGTGTGTGCTTGGGTGTGATGTGTGTGTGTGCTTGGGTGTGATGTGTGTGTTGTGTGATGGCTGTGTGCTTGGGTGTGATGGCTGTGTGCTTGGGTGTGATGGCTGTGTGCTTGGGTGTGATGGCTGTGTGCTTGGGTGTGATGGCTGTGTGCTTGGGTGTGATGGCTGTGTGCTTGGGTGTGATGGCTGTGTGCTTGGGTGTGATGGCTGTGTGCTTGGGTGTGATGGCTGTGTGCTTGGGTGTGATGGCTGTGTGCTTGGGTGTGATGGCTGTGTGCTTGGGTGTGATGGCTGTGTGCTTGGGTGTGATGGCTGTGTGCTTGGGTGTGATGGCTGTGTGCTTGGGTGTGATGGCTGTGTGCTTGGGTGTGATGTGTGTGTGCTTGGGTGTGATGTGTGTGTGTGCTTGGGTGTGATGTGTGTGTGTGCTTGGGTGTGATGGGTGTGTGCTTGGGTGTGATGTGTGTGTGCTTGGGTGTGATGTGTGTGTGCTTGGGTGTGATGTTTGGGTGTGATGTTTGTGTGTGCTTGGGTGTGATGGGTGTGATGGGTGTGTGCTTGGGTGTGATGGGTGTGTGCTTGGGTGTGATGGGTGTGTGCCTGGGTGTGTTCCTGGGTGTGATGTGTGTGTGCTTTGGTGTGATGGGTGTGTGCCTGGGTGTGATGGGTGTGTGCCTGGGTGTGATGTGTGTGTGCTTTGGTGTTTGTTTGCCCTGCTTTCCCAGCAGGGTTCAATGCAAGTTTTGTATTCATGTGCTCATCTGCAAAAATCCCCTTTGCAAGTAGCAGAGGAATATTGGACTAATAACACACACCCTACATTTCTGATTCTGTTTTACTAGGCCTGAAAGCAAACAAGACTAAAATACTACACAAAACATCATGGTGATGAAAAAACTGAATGAATGAAAGATCTCGCTCTCGCTCTCTCTCTCTCACTCACTCACACAACAGGTCACAAATATTGCTGCTGTGATGGCACGCTGGTATTTCACCCAGTTTTTATCAAAATTGGGTTTGTTTATGAATACTTTGTGGATCTGTGTAATCTGAGGGAAATATGTATCTCTAATATGGTCACACATTTGGAAGGAGGTAAGGAAGTGCAGCTCAGTTTCCACCTCATTTTGTGGGCAGTGTGCACATAGCCTGTTTTCTCCTGAGAGCCAGGTCAGCTTAAGGCTATGCTCACTGAATCTGTACATAGTCAAAGCTTTCCTTAAGTTTGGGTCAGTGACAGTGGTCAAGTATTCTGCCGCTGTGTACTCTCTGTTCAGGGCCAAATAGCATTCTAGTTTGCTCTGTTTATTTGTTATTTCTTTCCAATGTGTCAAGTAATTATCTTCTTGTTTTCTCATGATTTGCTTTGGTTTAATTATGTTGCTGTCCTGGGGCTCTGTGGGGTCTGTTTGTGTTTGTGAACAGAGCCCAAGGACCAGCTTGCTTAGGGGACTCTTCTCCAGGTTAATCTCTCTGTAGATGATGGCTTTGTTATGGAAGGTTTGGGAATCGCTTCCTTTTAGGTGGTTGTAGAATTTAACGTCTCTTTTCTGGATGTTGATAATTAGCGAGTATCGGCCTAATTCTGCTCTGCATGCATTATTTGGTGTTTTACGTTGTAAATGGAGGATTCCTTTGCAGGGGGGTCCGCTCACCAACCAAGAATTCACAGAATTCCATTTTGTGAATTCTTGGTTGGTGAGCGGACCCCAGACCTCCTAACATAAAGGGCAATGGGTTCTATAAATAATGTAAGTATTTTTTGCCAGATCCTAATTGGTATTTCAAATTGTATGTTCCTTTTGATGGCATAGAAGGCCCTTCTTGCCTTGTCTCAGCTCGTTCACAGTGGAAGTTACCTGTGGCGCTGATGTGTAGGCCGAGGTATGTATAGTTTTTTGTGTGCTCTAGGGCAACGGTGTCTAGATGCAATTTGTATTTGTAGTCCTGGAGACTGGACCTTTTTTGGAACACCATTATTTTTGAGATTTACTGTCAGGGCCCAGGTTTGTGCAGAAGATCTAGGTACTGCTGTAGGCCCTCCTTGGTTGCTGACAGAAACACCAGGTCATCAGCAAATAGTAGACATTTGACTTCGGATTCTAGTAGACTGTTCTAGTGCCCACGTCAATTAATTGATATATATGTTGAAGAGGGTGGGGCTTAAGCTATATCCCTGTCTCACCCCACGGCCACGGAGAAAGAAATGTCTTTTTGGTTTGTTTGCATGTCAATTTCCAAGGTTGCTGTTGACACATATCCCACTGTGAGGATCAACGCTGGAGACACGCAGGTACAGGGAGAACATTTAACTCCTTGGCGCACCCATCCCGTTAGCGGGATCATTTTCGTCAACATCCGCTGAATTGCAGAGCGCCAAATTCAACTTAAAGTACTAAAAATATTTCATTTTCATGAAATCACAAGTGCAATATATCAAAACATAGGTTAGCTTGTTGTTAATCCAACTAGCGAGTCAGATTTAAAAAAAAAGCTTTACAGCAAAAGCTGTCCAAGCGTTTATGTTAGGACATCTCTCTCAGCAGACAAAACATTACAAACAGCTAGCAGCAAAGTAGATTGGTCACGAAAGTCAGAAAATAAATAAAATGAATCGCTTACCTTTGATGAACTTCGGATGTTTGCACTCACGAGACTCCCAGTTACACAATAAATGTTCCTTTTGTTCGATAAAGATTATTTTTATATCCAAAAAGTTCGTAGAAACATGTCAAACATTTTTTAATCAATCCTCAGGTTGTTTTTACAATAAATAATCAATAATATTTCAACCGGACCGTAGCTTTTTCAATAGGAGAGAGAGAGAGAAAATGTCTGCTCCAAGCTGTTGCGCATGCAAAACTCTGCTGGCACCCAGCCATCCACTGACGCGATGTAATCGTTATCGCTCATTTTTCAGAATAAAGCCTGAAACTATGTCTAAAGACTGTTCACACCATGTGGAAGCCACAGGGAAAGGAATCTGGTTGATAGCCCTTTAAATGGAGGGAAGGCATGCAATGGAACAGGAAGATTCATTTCTCTTAGGCACTTCCTGGTTGGATTTTCCTCAGGTTTTTGCCTGCAATATCAGTTCTGTTATACTCACAGACAATATTTTGACAGTTTTGGAAACTTTAGAGTGTTTTCTATTTCTATTCAGGTTACCGCGTCCCAGCTGGCGTCAGGTTCCCGCGCATCAGCAGGGGTGACCGGTCCTCTCCTGACCCCGGGGATCGTCCCTTGGGTTGGCGTCCTACGGCTGGAGCCGAACGTGCCGGGGAGGGGTACCATCATGTATGCTCTCTCCGGCGCTTTAGGTCTGCTCCATGCAAAATTAGCATACCACCTGAGTCCCTTCCCTGTTTCACACCTAGTAGTTTGGTGGATGGGACTACGAGCTCTCTGTAACCTAGAGGGCAACCAGTGTGTCCGTCTCCTCTATGCCATGTTTCTTGTAGTATGACAATGTCTGTATTTCCGATTTCGTTGGTGAAGTCCAGGTTCCTGCTCTTTAGGCCAAAGGCAGATGACCTCAGGCCTTGAATATTCCAGGATGAGATAGTGAAGGTTTTGTTTTCCATAAAGTGTCCAATGTTGTTGGTCGTGTGGTTTGGCATCAGACCAGTAAGTGTGAGCAGAGCATCTGGTACATGCCATTGGCTTGGGCTAGTGTAAGAGTGGGGATTGGGCCTGTTTGCCTGCTCACGGCCTGGGCGTAAGTGTGACTTCCATGTTCAGGTCCTCTTTGCGGAGTGTGGGCCAGGGGGGGGGGGCAGGAGGAGCATAGGTGTGATCTGAGGGAGCCTAAATGGTGTGTGGGCATGGTTGACTTGGGGGGTGTGGATGTGGCTGGTGCTGCTGTGGTCTGGATGTAGGTCCTCTAGGCGTGGGTCATCTATGTGTAGGTCTGAAGGGGGTTCTCGCTTGTCTGGGTGGCATGTCTTTTGATCTCTTGCTCCTTTGTGAAGTGTTTGGACTGCGTTTGAGGGCGATATACTTTTAGGGTACGGGTGAAGGTGGGCATTGCTGCCTTGTATAGGTGGACCTGGTTGTATAGGCTGTTCAAGTCCAGGGTGGAATGGTGGGCCAGGAAAACATTTGGTTTTGAGTCACAGTCACGAGAAATACTTGTGTTTACCCGTTGTATGGTAGCAGGGAGAAGTCTTTTTGTGGTAGCAAGGTGGAGATAACCACTTGTGCGTTTGGGGAAAGTAGAAGAAGCTTTTTCAATCACCCCTCGAGTGCTGTGGCCACCCTTTCATGCTGTGCTCTCAGGTTGTTTGTGCCTGTGTGTATTATTATGTGGCTGGGTGACCCTAGTATGTCCTCAGACAGAAGGCGCGCTGGGGTAGGACACCAGAGTTCAGACCAGCTGTGTTTGGGAATAAGTTAAATATCTTGTATACAGTATATTTCCCGTTTCAGTCCATAAGTAGTACAATACGTGGCTTGTGTAGGTTTTGGCTGATGGGGGGGTACTCAGAGGGGTTGGATCCCCTGGGCTTGGGATCTTCATTTGTCTGTCCTGCTGTGATGTCGACACTATGGTCAGGGGTGGGCTGTTCTACTGGCTTCTCTGCGGGGGTGGACACCCCTCTAATGGGTTGTTCTCTGACACACGCCACCCACTCACCCTCTCCTCCAGCAGTCTGATCCTCTCCTCTAGTGCTCTGTTCTTCTCCTGCTCTTTCTCCTTTTGATGTTGTCTCACCACAGTCCACAGTCCAGAGTGCAGATAGAGTTGAAGTTTACATACACCTTAGCCAAATATATTAAACTCAGTTTTTCACAATTCCTAATATTTCATCCTAGTAACAATTCCCTGTCTTGGTCAGATAGGATCACCACTTTATTTTAAGAATGTGAAATGTCAGAATAATAGTAGAGTGATTTATTTCAGCTTTTATTTATTTCATCACATTCCCAGTGGGTCAGACATTTACATACACTCAATTAGTATTTGGTAGCATTGCCTTTAAATTGTTTAACATTGGTCAAACGTTTTGGGTAAGCTTCCACAAACTTCCCACAATAAGTTGGGTGAATTTTGGCCCATTCTTCCTTACAAAGCTGGTGTAACGGAGTCAGGTTTGTAGGCCTCCTTGCTTGCACACACTTTTTCAGTTCTGCCCACAAATTTTCTATAGGATTGAGGTCAGGGCTTTGTGATGGCCACTCCAATACCTTGACTTTGTTGTCCTTAAGCCACTTTGCCACAACATTGTCCATTTAGAAGACCCATTTGAGACCAAGCTTTAACTTTGTGACTGATGTCTTGAGATGTTGCTTCAAAATATCCACATCATTTTCCTTCCTCATGAAGCCATCTATTTTGTGAAGTGCACCAATCCCTCCTGCAGCAAATTACCCCCACAACATGATGCTGCCACCCCTGTGCTTCATGGTTGGGATGGTGTTATTTGGCTTGCAAGCATCCACCTTTTTCCCTCCAAACATAACGATGGTCATTATGGCCAAACAGTTCTATTTTTGTTTCATCAGACCAGAGGACATTTCTCTAAAAAGTACGATCTTTGTCCCCATGTGCAGTTGCAAACCATAGACGGGCTTTTTTATGGAGGTTTTGGAGCAGTGGCTTCTTCCTTGCTGAGCGGCCTTTCAGGTTATGTCGATATAGGACTCGTTTTACTGTGGATATAGATAATTTTGTACCTGTTCCTGCAGCATCTTCACAAGGTCCTTTGCTGGTGTTCTGGGATTGATTTGCACTTTTCGCACCAAAGTACGTTCAGAACATGTCTCCTTCCTGAGTTGTATAACGGCTGCGTGGTCCCATGGTGTTTATACTTGCGTACTATTGTTTGTACACATGAACATGGTACCTTCAGGCATTTGGAAATTGCTCCCAAGGATGAACCAGACTTGTGGAGGTAAAAAAAAAAAAGCTGATTTCTTTTGATTTTCCCATGATGTCGAGCAAAGAGGCACTGCATTTGAAGGTAGGCCTTGAAATACATCCACAGATACACCTCCAATTGACTCAAATTATGTCAATTAGCCTATCAGAAGCTTTTAAAGCCATGACATTATTTTCTGGAATTTTCCAAGCTGTTTAAAGGCACAGTCAACTTAGTGTATGTAAACAGTCTAACACACTGGAATTGTGATACAGTGAATTATAAGTGAAGTAATCTGTAGACAATTGCTGGAAAAATTACTTGTGTCATGCACAAAGTTGATGCCTTAACAGACTTGCAAAACTATAGTTTGTTAACAAGAAATTTGTGGAGTGGTTGAAAAATAACCTAAGTGTATATAAACTTCTGACTTCAACTGTATATATTCAACATTCTATCTTTGACTTTGACTATTTACATTACTGGCTTTATAGAACTGTTCCCCTGCAACTGGTGCAATTGAGCCAACCAGCTACCTTTCAGCCCGCTGCCCCAGTGGAGGCTTTGGGAGGGTGGGATTAGTAATGGAGCCCCTGGTCTCATTGGGCCTCCTGGGTGTAGCTCCATGCTCCACTGCATTTCTCTGCCAATGGTTCGCACAAGGCTGAGTGTATCTTACAGGCAATAGAGTGATGTGTTTGGGTGTGTGTATTAACTTTCAACATCACTTGAAGGACAATTAGTCTCGTACAAACACATCCTCTACATGCAAGCACACACATACGCTAAACCACTGAAACACACACACACACACACATACACACACACAAACACATTGCACAGTCACACAGTAATCGACTAGTTATCTAACTCTCAAATAACTCCTATACTCCCCTACATTAATCCATGAGATGCTGTTTGCATTTCTGGGCCTGAAGTCACACTAAACAATAGCAGCAGCAGCATAAATCCATATACTTACTCTGTGGTATTACTACTGCACTCAACACTGCAACAAGCACTACAGCGATGCAGTACCACTCGTCAAAAAACAATATCACTTACATACTCGGATATAACAGTGACTGTATATCACTCTGCTGTAATGAGACAAGAGAAAATGCTTGTAAGTTGGCTTGCTTCACTCACATAATGGTCACAATCAAAACCTGGACTGTTTGTCACAGAAGCCCCCCCCCCACACACACACACACCTGACAGACTCTTCCCTTGACATGTTTAGTTTACTCATGATGTGGTACACATTGGCATCAATGTTCATCTGACATGGTGATCACTGACACAGTTACACCAAATAAAGTCTAATAGAAAGGAGGATGTCACAGAAGTTTATCGCTGCGTTAGGGAGTGGGGGGGAGAAGAAGGAGGGCTCCATGGGAGGAGAAATCAAAGATAGCTGTTCTTTAATGGAACAGAGGTGTGGATAAACCCACTTTCTTTAACAATTCATTCTAAAACGTACGGTTCCTGTCTCTGCACTGCAGTGGAAAAAGTAACAGCTAAAAAAGACCAGAAAAAACAGTCTTACATTAAAAGAGTGGAAGAGAAAAAGCATTTCCCTGCCAAACTACCAAGCCACATTATGAGTATTATCCTCTATTGGCCAGCTGTGGTGGTAATGATATGTACAGATCACACAATAATGGAGTTACGTTGGCAAGACGGTTATTCAGTGGTGAGATGCCAGAGGGTTGGAAACAGGCAACATGAATATGGAACAGGACGGAGGTCAGACAGACAAATACATGCAGTAGTCTAAATATGCACATATTCCTGCTGCCAACAGCGCCGGAAATAGAATACAACTCACACAGGTCTACAGACTAGAACTCTAACAAAGTGAAATAGAGAGGGGGGAAGAGAGAAAGGGAGGGAGAGCGAATGAGACAGACAGAGAGAGAGAGAGAGAGAGAGAGAGAGAGAGTGTACAGATACTATAACATGGGGTGAAAGCTAAAGAGAGGGAAGATAGGGAAGGAAGGAAGGAGACAAGAGAGTGACGATAAAGGAAGAGGAAAGAAGAGAGAGATGGAGAGCAGGAGATGAAGGTAGGGAGAAGGAAGACAGAGAGCCAAAGAGCAGAGAGTTCACAGATGGAAATCTGAAAGCAAACAGGTCTGTGTGACACATTGAAAGCTGCGGCAACATTCTCTAAGCTCTCTAAGCTCTGAGGTGAAACCACTCAGCAGTACAACAGTACAGAGGGCAGAACAGCAAAATAACAAACAGCAGTGGGTCGCACAAGGCCGAGCTTACAGGCAAGCGAGTAGTGTGTGTGTGTGTGTCTGTGTGTCTGTCTGTCTGTCTGTCTGTCTGTCTGTCTGTCTGTCTGTCTGTCTGTCTGTCTGTCTGTCTGTCTGTCTGTGTGCATGTAGGTAAGTCCTGGTGCCTCTCAAACAAAGAGAAGCAGAGTACTGCTAGATACAATCTCAGAGACATGAGCAGACCATGCAGTTTATAAGCTCAGAGACATGTTGTTCTCCCTGTGGGAGCACGTGGCTAGAGTCTATGTACCCATGTCCTACACACACACACTCCTACACCCACACAGCCCCTTGCAGTGAGGGAAAGAGAGAAAATCAATACCGGTTCTATGTTTAATTACTAGATGAACGTGTTCTATAGCTGGAGAGGAGTTTGTATTAATAATAGGCTACAGCATAAAGGGACTTTTAGGCTGCAGACCAGTTTTCTGCAGGATACTGTGCTGCAGCAATCTTCATCTTCTTCAATGCCAGCTACTGCTTTTTATTTCCTAGAGAGTTACTGATGGATTAGGTAGTCATTTGAAGAGAAAGCTTGTGTTTGAAGGATGTGTATTAGAAGCAGATGAGGCCAGACTAAAGAAGGCTGGAAGACTAGACAAGCTAACCTAGATGTTTAACACAGAGTTGTCACAGAAATGATGCAGAAAAATTAATCCATGCTTTTGTCACTTCTAGGTTAGACTACTGCAATGCTCTATTTTCCGGCTACCCGGATAAAGCACTAAATAAACTTCAGTTAGTGCTAAATACGGCTGCTAGAATCCTGACTAGAACCAAAAAATTTGATCATATTACTCCAGTGCTAGCCTCTCTACACTGGCTTCCTGTCAAAGCAAGGGCTGATTTCAAGGTTTTACTGCTAACCTACAAAGCATTACATGGGCTTGCTCCTACCTATCTCT
The DNA here is from genome assembly GCF_018296145.1 of Oncorhynchus tshawytscha. NCBI lineage: Eukaryota > Metazoa > Chordata > Actinopteri > Salmoniformes > Salmonidae > Oncorhynchus > Oncorhynchus tshawytscha. Next base: position 25,500,895 of record NC_056454.1, on the reverse strand, counting down.
CTGATTTGGTCCTGCCGTACATACCTACACGTACGCTACGGTCACAAGACGCAGGCCTCCTAATTGTCCCTAGAATTTCTAAGCAAACAGCTGGAGGCAGGGCTTTCTCCTATAGAGCTCCATTTTTATGGAACGGTCTGCCTACCCATGTCAGAGACGCAAACTCGGTCTCAACCTTCAAGTCTTTACTGAAGACTCATCTCTTCAGTGGGTCATATGATTGAGTGTAGTCTGGCCCAGGAGTGGGAAGGTGAACGGAAAGGCTCTGGAGCAACGAACCGCCCTTGCTGTCTCTGCCTGGCCGGTTCCCCTCTTTCCACTGGGATTCTCTGCCTCTAACCCTATTACAGGGGCTGGGTCACTGGCTTACTGGGGCTCTCTCATGCCGTCCCTGGAGGGGTGCGTCACCTGAGTGGGTTGATTCACTGTTGTGGTCATCCTGTCTGGGTTGGCGCCCCCCTTGGGTTGTGCCGTGGCGGAGATCTTTGTGGGCTATACTCAGCCTTGTCTCAGGATGGTAGGTTGGTGGTTGAAGATATCCCTCTAGTGGTGTAGGGGCTGTGCTTTGGCAAAGTGGGTGGGGTTATATCCTTCCTGTTTGGCCCTGTCCGGGGGTGACCTCGGATGGGGCCACAGTGTCTCCTGACCCCTCCTGTCTCAGCCTCCAGTATTTATGCTGCAGTAGTTTATGTGTTGGGGGGCTGGGGTCAGTTTGTTATATCTGGAGTACTTCTCCTGTCCTATTCGGTGTCCTGTGTGAATCTAAGTGTGCGTTCTCTAATTCTCTCCTTCTCTCTTTCTTTCTCTCTCTCGGAGGACCTGAGCCCTAGGACCTGAGCTCCAGGACTACCTGACATGATGACTCCTTGCTGTCCCCAGTCCACCTGGCCATGCTGCTGTTCCAGTTTCAACTGACCTGAGCCCTAGGACCATGCCCCAGGACTACCTGACATGATGACTCCTTGCTGTCCCCAGTCCACCTGGCCATGCTGCTGCTCCAGTTTCAACTTCCACCTGACTGTGCTGCTGCTCCAGTTTCAACTGTTCTGCCTTATTATTATTCGACCATGCTGGTCATTTATGAACATTTGAACATCTTGGCCATGTTCTGTTATAATCTCCACCCGGCACAGCCAGAAGAGGACTGGCCACCCCACATAGCCTGGTTCCTCTCTAGGTTTCTTCCTAGGTTTTGGCCTTTCTAGGGAGTTTTTCCTAGCCACCGTGCTTCTACACCTGCATTGCTTGCTGTTTGGGGTTTTAGGCTGGGTTTCTGTACAGCACTTTGAGATATCAGCTGATGTACGAAGGGCTATATAAATAAATTTGATTTGATTTGATTTGAGTTGTCTGAACGTTACCTCCGAAAAACATTCTAGGGTGTAAATGTGTAGCTCTGCAGGGGAGCTTTCCTTGAACTCTTATTAGAATTAAATATCAATGTTTTCCTTTGATATTATCCCAGTATTTCTGGAACACAATGGCTGGTTATATAATAGTCTAACAGGTCTGTGAGTGTAATGTTATCAAATAGTAGAATCTAAAGGAAAACATTTCCTTACATTCTGGGAATGTTCTTTGTTAGCTGGGTAGACTGCGGGCTCCCAGGCCCTGCACTAATGTATCTCTTTAATAGAGCTGTGAGGTGAGCTAGTTTTATTTATAATGGCAGGTCTGTTCCTACCTCTCTCGCCCCAATACTGCTCTCTCACAGCGCACAGTGACTACAGAAGGGTTCTTAATGAGATATTGGTCTTCGGAGGATACCGCTCTCGTTCTTTCTCTAGTTCTGTCTCTCTCTGCCTCTCCACTCTCCCTCTGAGAACAGATGAAACTTGTTAAAAATTAAACCGGATTTAGGCCCCTAAATATTTTGTGAAGCAGATGTCTGTGTGTGCGAGGGTGTGCATCTGTGTAAGTGTGTGTTAGCAGCTTGTATCTAGACCCCCCTCAACACACACACACACACACACACACACACTTCCTGAAATGAGGCACACAATATCTGGGGCACCTTACAGCTGCTCTCTCTCACCCCTCTCATTCTCTCTCTGTGTCTCTGTCTGTCTGTCTAACCCAGTTATGTTCTGCTGAGCGGGGTTAGTGCAGATTGAGTCATGACCCTGCTGTCTTCCAAGGAGTCAGACAGAGTCCACTCCTCTCCCCTACCCTCCTCTCCTCTCTCCTCCATTCCCCTCCTTCCAGGATTACAGCATAATTCCATGTGGGTTTAAAGCCTTGTCCCCTGTAGGACCATATATATTTTCCCTGGGGATGGAAACACAGTACTGCTGTGGTTCTCTGGTCCATGCATGCTGCTGCTGCACCAACATGACTACTCAACATGAAATATCAACCCTCCTCCTCTCCTACATAACAGTCTCTCACACACACCGTAATACTCACACACACACACTTTGTGCTGTCAGGATATTTCACATATGTCTCTGCCAGGATATTTCAGGTTACAGTTCCCTCACAGCATATACAGTGCATTTGGAAAGTATTCAGATCTCTTCTCTTTTTGACCGCTTGGTCGGGGAGGTAACCAAGAACCCGATGGTCACTCTGAAAGAGCTCCAGAGTTCCTCTGTGGAGATGGGAGAACCTTCCAGAAGGACGACCATCTCTGCAGCACTCCACCAATCAGGCCTTTATGGTAGAGTGGCTGGATAGAAGCCACTTCTCAGTAAAAGGCACATGACAAAAGGCACATAAAGGACTCTCAGACCATGAGAAACAAGTTTCTCTGGAGTGATGAAACCAAGACAGAACTCTGAATGCCAAAGAAAACCTGGCACCATCCCTACGGTTAAACATGGTGGTGGCAGCATCATGCTGTGGGGATGTTTTTCAGCGGTAGGGACTGGGAGACTAGTCAGGATCAAAGGAAAAGTTTAACAGAGCAAAGTACAGTGAGATCCTTTATGAAAACCAGCTCCAGAGAGCTCAGGACCTCAGACTGGTGCAAAGGTTCACCTTCCAACAGGACAACGACCCTAAGCAAACAGCCAAGACAACGCATGAGTGCCTTACGGGACAAGTCTCTGAATGTCCTTGAGTGGTCCAGTCAGAGCCCAGACTTGAACATCTTTGGAGAGACCTGAAAATAGCTGTGAGGAGATGCTCCCCATCTAACCTGACAGATCTTGAGAGGATCTGCAGAGAGGAATGGGAGAAACTCCCAATATACAGGTGTGCCAAGCTTGTAGCGTTATACCCAAGAAGATTCAAGGCTATATTCACTGCCAAAGGTGCTTCATCAAAGCACTGGGTAAAGGATTATAAACTCAGCAAAAAAAGAAACAACCCTTTTTCAGGACAATATCTTTCAAAGAAAATTCATAAAAAAACAAATAACTTCACAGATCTTCACTGTAAAGACCCCAGCCACCCCAGTCATAGACTGTTCTCTCTACTACCGCATGGCAAGCGGTACCGGAGTGCTAAGTCTAGGACAAAAAGGCTTCTCAACAGATTTTACCCGCAAGCCATAAGACGCCTGAACACCCACCAACCCCTTTTTTACGCTACTGCTACTCTCTGGTCTTCTGGTCAGACTCCGGAGACGGGCACACCGTGTACCACTCCCTAGCATTCTTCTCGCCAATGTCCAGTCTCTTGACAACAAGGTTGATGAAATCCGAGCAAGGGTAGCATTCCAGAGGGACATCAGAGACTGCAACGTTCTCTGCTTCACGGAAACATGGCTAACCGGAGAGACGCTATCCGAAGCGGTGCAGCCAGTGGGTTTCTCCACGCATCGCGCCGACAGAAACGAACATCTTTCTGGTAAGAAGAGGGGCGGGGGCGTATGCCTTATGACTAACGTGACATGGTGTGATGACAGAAACATACAGGAACTCAAATCCTTCTGTTCACCTGATTTAGAATTCCTCACAATCAAATGTAGACCGCATTATCTACCAAGAGAATTCTCTTCGATTATAATCACAGCCGTATATATCCCCCCCCAAGCAGACACATCGATGGCTCTGAACGAACTGTATTTAACTCTCTGCAAACTGGAAACGATTTATCTGGAGGCTGCATTCATTGTAGCTGGGGATTTTAACAAGGCTAATCTGAAAACAAGACTCCCTAAATTTTATCAGCATATCGATTGCGCAACCAGGGGTGGAAAGACCCTGGATCATTGTTACTCTAACTTCCGCGATGCATATAAGGCCCTGCCCCGCCCCCCTTTCGGAAAAGCTGACCACGACTCCATTTTGTTGATCCCTGCCTACAGACAGAAACTAAAACAAGAGGCTCCCACGCTGAGGTCTGTCCAACGCTGGTCTGACCAAGCTGACTCCACACTCCAAGACTGCTTCCATCACGTGGACTGGGAGATATTTCGTATTGCGTCAGACAACAACATTGACGAATACGCTGATTCGGTGTGCGAGTTCATTAGAACGTGCGTTGAAGATGTCGTTCCCATAGCAACGATTAAAACATTCCCTAACCAGAAACCTTGGATTGATGGCAGCATCCGTGTGAAACTGAAGGCACGAACCACTGCTTTTAATCAGGGCAAGGTGTCTGGTAACATGACTGAATACAAACAGTGCAGCTATTCCCTCCGCAAGGCTATCAAACAAGCTAAGCGCCAGTACAGAGACAAAGTAGAATCTCAATTCAACGGCTCAGACACAAGAGGCATGTGGCAGGGTCTACAGTCAATCACGGACTACAGGAAGAAACCCAGCCCAGTCACGGACCAGGATGTCTTGCTCCCAGGCAGACTAAATAACTTTTTGCCCGCTTTGAGGACAATACAGTGCCACTGACACGGCCTGCAACGAAAACATGCGGTCTCTCCTTCACTGCAGCCGAAGTGAGTAAGACATTTAAACGTGTTAACCCTCGCAAGGCTGCAGGCCCAGACGGCATCCCCAGCCGCGCCCTCAGAGCATGCGCAGACCAGCTGGCCGGTGTGTTTACGGACATATTCAATCAATCCCTATACCAGTCTGCTGTTCCCACATGCTTCAAGAGGGCCACCATTGTTCCTGTTCCCAAGAAAGCTAAGGTAACTGAGCTAAACGACTACCGCCCCGTAGCACTCACATCCGTCATCATGAAGTGCTTTGAGAGACTAGTCAAGGACCATATCACCTCCACCCTACCTGACACCCTAGACCCACTCCAATTTGCTTACCGCCCAAATAGGTCCACAGACGATGCAATCTCAACCACACTGCACACTGCCCTAACCCATCTGGACAAGAGGAATACCTATGTGAGAATGCTGTTCATCGACTACAGCTCGGCATTCAACACCATAGTACCCTCCAAGCTCGTCATCAAGCTCGAGACCCTGGGTCTCGACCCCGCCCTGTGCAACTGGGTACTGGACTTCCTGACGGGCTGCCCCCAGGTGGTGAGGGTAGGCAACAACATCTCCTCCCCGCTGATCCTCAACACTGGGGCCCCACAAGGGTGCGTTCTGAGCCCTCTCCTGTACTCCCTGTTCACCCACGACTGCGTGGCCATGCACGCCTCCAACTCAATCATCAAGTTTGCGGACGACACAACAGTGGTAGGCTTGATTACCAACAACGACGAGACGGCCTACAGGGAGGAGGTGAGGGCCCTCGGAGTGTGGTGTCAGGAAAATAACCTCACACTCAACGTCAACAAAACTAAGGAGATGATTGTGGACTTCAGGAAACAGCAGAGGGAACACCCCCATCCACATCAATGGAACAGTAGTGGAGAGGGTAGCAAGTTTTAAGTTCCTCGGCATACACATCACAGACAAACTGAATTGGTCCACTCACACAGACAGCATCGTGAGGAAGGCGCAGCAGCGCCTCTTCAACCTCAGGAGGCTGAAGAAATTCGGCTTGTCACCAAAAGCACTCACGAACTTCTACAGATGCACAATCGAGAGCATCCTGGCGGGCTGTATCACCGCCTGGTATGGCAACTGCACCGCCCTCAACCGTAAGGCTCTCCAGAGGGTAGTGAGGTCTGCACAACGCATCACCGGGGGCAAACTACCTGCCCTCCAGGACACCTACACCACCCGATGCTACAGGAAGGCCATAAAGATCATCAAGGACATCAACCACCCGAGCCACTGCCTGTTCACCCCGCTGTCATCCAGAAGGCGAGGTCAGTACAGGTGCATCAAAGCTGGGACCGAGAGACTGAAAAACAGCTTCTATCTCAAGGCCATCAGACTGTTAAACAGCCACCACTAACATTGAGTGGCTACTGCCAACACACTGTCAATGACACGGACTCTACTCCAGCCACTTTAATAATGGGAATTGATGGGAAATGATGTAAATATATCACTAGCCACTTTAAACAATGCTACCTTATATAATGTTACTTACCCTACATTATTCATCTCATATGCATACGTAGATACTGTACTCTATATCATCGACTGCATCCTTATGTAATACATGTATCACTAGCCACTAACTATGCCACTTGGTTTACATACTCATCTCATATGTATATACTGTACTCGATATCATCTACTCTATCTTGCCTATGCTGCTCTGTACCATCACTCATTCATATATCCTTATGTACATATTCTTTATCCCCTTACACTGTGTATAAGACAGTAGTTTTTTTGGAATTGTTAGTTAGATTACTTGTTCGTTATTACTGCATTGTCGGAACTAGAAGCACAAGCATTTCGCTACACTCGCATTAACATCTGCTAACCATGTGTATGTGACAAATAACATTTGATTTGATTTGTTCATCATATATGCCTAGTCACTTTAACCATATCTACATGTACATACTACCTCAATCAGCCTGACTAACCGGTGTCTGTATGTAGCCTCGCTACTTTTATAGCCTCGCTACTATACAGTGGGGCAAAAAAGTATTTAGTCAGCCACCAATTGTGCAAGTTCTCCCACTTAAAAAGATGAGAGGCCTTTAATTTATCACAGGTACACTTAAACAATGACAGACAAAATGAGAAAAAAATCCAGAAAATCACATTGTAGGATTTTTACTTAATTTATTTGCAAATTATGGTTGAAAATAAGTATTTGGTCACCGACAAACAAGCAAGATATCTGGCTGTCACAGACCTGTAACTTCTTCTTTAAGAGGCTCCTCTGTCCTCCACTAGTTACCTGTATTAAAGGCACATGTTTGAACTTGTTATCAGTATAAAAGACACCTGTCCACAACCTCAAATAGTCACAACTCCAAACTCCACTATGGCCAAGACCAAAGAGCTGTCAAAGGACACCAGAAACAAGATTGTAGACCTGCACCAGGCTGGGAAGACTGAATCTGCAATAGGTAAGCAGCTTGGTTTGAAGAAATCAACTGTGGGAGCAATTATTAGGAAATGGAAGACATACAAGACCACTGATAATCTCCCTCGATCTGGGGCTCCACGCAAGATCTCACCCCGTGGGGTCAACATGATCACAAGAACGGTGAGCAAAAATCCCAGAACCACACGGGGGGACCTAGTGAATGACCTGCAGAGAGTTGGGACCAAAGTAACAAAGCCTATCATCAGTAACACACTACGCCGCCAGGGCCTCAAATCCTGCAGTGCCAGACGTGTCCCCCTGCTTAAGCTAGTACATGTCCAGGCCCGTCTGAAGTTTGCTAGAGAGCATTTGGATGATCCAGAAGAAGATTGGGAGAATGTCATATAGTCAGATGAAACCAAAATATAACTTTTTGGTAAAAACTCAACTCATCGTGTTTCGAGGACAAAAAATGCTGAGTTGCATCCAAAGAACATCATACCTACTGTGAAGCATGGGGGTGGAAACATCATGCTTTGGGGCTGTTTTTCTGCAAAGGGACCAGGACGACAGATCCGTGTAAAGGAAAGAATGAACGGGGCAATGTATCGTGAGATTTTGAGTGAAAACCTCCTTCCATCAGCAAGGGCGTTGAAGATGGAACATGGCTGGGTCTTTCAGCATGACAATGATCCCAAACACACCGCCCGATCAACGACGGAGTGGCTTCGTAAGAATCATTTCAAGGTCCTGGAGTGGCCTAGCCATGGAGGAATGGGCCAGAATACCAGCAACAGTGTGTGAAAACCATAGGAAGACTTACAGAAAACATTTGACCTCTGTCATTGCCAACAGAGGGTATATAACAAAGTATTGAGATAAACTTTTGTTATTGACCAAATACTTATTTTCCACCATAATTTGCAAATAAATTCATTAAAAATCCTACAATGTGATTTTCTGGATTTTTTTCCCTCATTTTGTCTGTCATAGTTGAAGTGTACCTATGATGAAAATTACAGGCCTCTCTCAACTTTTTAAGTGGGAGAACCTGCACAATTGGTGGCTGACTAAATACTTTTTTGCCCAACTGTATATAGCCTGTCCTTTTAATGTTGTTTTTTTCTTTACTTACCTATTATTCACCTAATACCTTTTTTGCACTATTGGTTAGAGCCTGTAAGAAAACATTTCACTCCAGAGAGGCTGGACCTGTTGTATTCGGCGCACGTGACAAATACACTTTGATTTGATTTGTTTTAAAAGGTTTAAACACTGTTTCCCATGCTTGTTCAATGAACAATAAACAATTAATGAACATGCACCTGTGGAACGGTCATTAAGACACTAACAGCTTACAGACGGTAGGCAATTAAGATAACAGTTATGAAAATGTAGGACACTGAAGAGGCCTTTCTATTGACTCTGAAAAACACTAAAATAAAGATACCCAGGATCCCTGCTCATCTGCGTGAGGAGATGCTTCAAGGAGGAATGAGGACCTCAGATGTGAACAGGGCAATACATTGCAATGTCCGTACTGTGAGACGCATAAGGGAGACAGGACGGACAGCTAATCGTCCTCACAGTGGCAGACCACGTGTAACAACACCTGCACAGGATCAGTACATTCGAACATCACACCTGCGGGACAGGTATAGGATGGCAATAAAAACTGCCCGAGTTACACCAGGAACGCACAATTCCTCCATCAGTGCTCAGACTGTCCGCAATAGGCTGAGAGAGGCTGGACTGAGGGCTTGTAGGCCTGTTGTAAGTCAGGTCCTCACCAGACATCACCGGCAAAAACGTCGCCTATGGGCACAAAGCCACCGTCGCTGGACCAGACAGGACAAGCAAAAAGTGCTCCTCTCTGACGAGTCACGGTTTTGTCTCACCAGGGGTAATGGTTGAATTCACATTTATCGTCGAAGGAATGAGCATTACACGAGGCCTGTGTCACAGCATTATCAGACTGAGCTTGTAGACATTGCAGGCAATCTCAACGCTGTGCGTTACGGGGAAGACATCCTCCTCCCTCATGTGGTACCCTTCCTGCAGGCTCATCCTGACATGACCCTCCAGCATGACAATGCCACCAGCCATACTGCTCGTTCTGTACGTGATTTCCTACAAGACAGGAATGTCCGTATTCTGCCATGGCCAGCGAAGAGCCCAGATCTCAATCCCGTTGAATCGGAAGGTGAGGGCATTGGCCATTCCCCCCTGGAATGTCCGGGAACTTGCAGGTG